>NC_056725.1:1544051381-1544141381 GCF_019279795.1 Protopterus annectens | reverse complement strand
GGCCCTGGAGCCTTTGCAAGCCTAGCCCATAGGATTACCCTGGCATCGTGCCACCCGACCTTAGTTCCCAGTCCCTCTGTCATGTAGAGCCACTGGAGTGATCTCCGGGGTGAATTTTCTATTTCCCATCCACTCATCAAGAATTCTCTTGAAGAGGACCAGTGAGACACTCCGCTTGACATGTATGGGAAGTCTATTCCATAGCATGGGCAGTCTCTGGGTTATGAACCTGTCCCTCCAGCTTGTTCTGCTGATTGTGGCAATGAGGTTAAGGTCTCTGAGGATATAGTGTGGAGGTATTGGGATTTCTTTAGATGTAGTATTTCTAACAGAGCTGGGTCAGACATAGCTTTGTAAGTTAAGCAGAGATCACCTCTAAGCAGCCGATATGAGACAGAGAATAGTTGGAGTTTTTTGAGTCTTTCCATATAGGGCAAGTGTTTAAGGCCTAGGATCCTCTTTGTGAGGTACTTTTGTGGCCTCTCCAGTTGTTGCAGGTATCTAGTGAGGTACATCCCAAATGGGGCATTGTACTCAATGACTGGCCTAATGAGGGAAGAGTAGAGAGAGACAATGACTTCTTTCTTCCTGGATGCAAAACCCTTAGTAATGAGATGTGCCACATAGAATGACTTTCTGACAACAGTGGCAATGTGGTGGTCAAAAGAGAGGTTGCTGTTAACCTGTGTTCCCAGATCTCTTATGATGCATTCTGTGTTCAGTGAACTACCATCGATGTGATAATTCATGGGAACCTGGTTTTCCCAAAGGGGATGATGACACATTTTTTGGCATTGAGCTTAAGGCCATGGTTCTGACACCAGTCGTTGGTCTCAGTGAGGCCTTTCTGTAGGATGTCAACATGACTTGGGGAGTTAATTATGGCTCCCAACTTGCAATCATCTATGAACTTTGTTAGCCAGAGTCCATTCGTGTTGGCCTGGACTTCAGAGAAGTAGATACCAAACAGGAGAGGACCCAGGACTGAACCCTGTGGGACCACACTCATGACTGGTCAGCATTCTGACTTGGAGTCGGCTACTTTCACATTGTGGGTTCTATCTGTGAGCCAGTTTGCAACCCACCTAGTGATATAGGGGTTGATGCCTAGCTTAGTGAGTTTTTCTAGGATTCCTGAGTGGGGAATGGAATTAAAGGCCTTTGCCAGACCAATGTAGGCTGTATGAACTACGTTGTCTTCATCCACACCTCTGGTGACTGATTCAAAGAAGTCGACCAGGTTGAGCAAGCGTGATCTACCCTTCACAAAACCAAAGTGTGTGGGATCCAGAGTTTGGAGATTCCCTATATCCTTGTTTACTAGGTCCATGATGATGCATTCCATAGCTTTGCATATTGGACTTATCAGGCCAATGGGGCGATAGTTCCCAGGGTATGTATTCGCTCCTCCTTTGTGGAGAGGGATGACTGTAGCAATGCACCATTCGTTAGAGACAAAGCCTGAGGTGAAGCTGTGATTGAACAGGGCACATAGGTGAGGTTACAGTTCTCTCTGTAGTTCATGTAGAACATGGCCAGGGATATTGTTGAGTCCCACAAAAGCTGTCTTCTTGGCCTTGGACAGTGCTGTTTTAACCTGTGCATCAGTAATACTGGGTGACTGGCAATCTACTGGTATTGTGATTGGTCGTGTGTGTGTGTGTGTGTGTGTGTGTGTGTGTGTGTGTGTGTATGTTGTGTGTGTGTGTGTGTGTGTGTGTGTGTGTGTGTGTGTGTGTGTGTGTGTGTATATATATATATATATATATATATATATATATATATATATATATATATATATATATGTATATATATATATATATATATATATTAGGATCATAAGAGGTTACTAGGCTATTGGCTCTGAGGCCCTTATAAGCTTAGCCAAGAGTTTAGCCAGTGTTTAGACAAGTCAGCACTCAAAGCTCTGTCCAGCAAGGACACAGGTGGAATCCCAGGGGTGTGTTTCCTGTTTCCCATCCAGTTATCCAGGTTGCGCTTAAAAAGGGTTAATGAGGTACTTTGCTTGATGTGGAGAGGGAGACTGTTCCACAGATGGGGAAGTCTCTGGGACACAAATCTGTCCCACCAAGTGTTATTGATATCACAGACCAGGTTGAGGTTACGTGTGTGGGTTACTTGAGTGGAGCTTGACTTGTGGATATGCAGCAGTCCCATCAAGGCTGGGTCTGAGATTGCTTTATATGCCAAACAGAGGTCACCCCTGATGAGTCAGTATGAAAATGAGTAGAGGGATAGGGCTTTTAGCCTATCTGTGTAGGGTAGATGTTTGAAGACATGGATTCTCCTGGTGAGGAACTGCTGTGGTCTTTCCAGCTGCTACACGTGCTTTGTGAAGTACATCCTGAAGGGGATGTTGTACTCAATAACTGATCTTATAAGGGAAGAATACAGGGATATTATGGCCTCTTTCTCCCTGGATGAAATACCCTTACTTATGAGGTGGGCCACGTAGAAAGCTTTCTGTACAATGGAACCAACATGGTGGTCAAAAGTCAGGTTGCTATCAACCTGGGTGCCCAGTATCCTTACTACTGATTGTGTACTTAGGACATTGTTATTAATGTGACAATATGTGGGGATGTCATTCTCTCCAAAGGGGATGATGATGCATTTTTTTGGTATTCAGCTTGAGGACATGTTTCTGGCATCAGTCATTTGTTTGGGTGAGACCCTCTTGGAGGGCATCCACATCACTTGGGGAATTGATGACTGTGCCCTTGGTCAGCCATAGTCCATTGATTTTGGCCTGCACCTCAGAGAAGTATATCCCAAATAACAGAGGCCCCAAGACTGATCCAGGGGTACTCCGCTCATTACAGCTCGACTGCTTGAGGTGGCCTCCCCTATTTTAACTAGGTGGGTTCTGTCAGTGAGCCAGTTTGCTACCCATCTGGTAACATATGGATTGATGCCTATTTGAGAGAGTTTATCTACTATGCCCGAGTGGGGAATAGTGCCAAAGGCTTTGGCCAGATCAAAGTAGGTAGTGTGCACCATCTTCCCCTCGTCCATGGCGTTGGTGACTGCCTCAAAGAAGTCGACCAAATTTAACAAACATGACCTCCCCTTGACAAAGCCAAACTGTTTGGGGTCAAGAGTTTGGACATTCTCAATGTCCCTGTTAATGAGGTCCATGATAATCCATTCCATGTCCTTGCAGATCAAGCTAGTTAGGCTGATGGGTTGATAATTTCCTGGATCGGTGGACACTCCACCTTTGCGTAAAGGGATGACAGTGGCTGTCCTCCACTCAGCTAGGATAAAGCCGGTACTCAGGCTTTGGTTGACTAGGGTGCCTAATGGTGCTGTAAGTTCATGCCTGAGTTCATGTAGGATGCAGCCAGGGATGTTATTGGGTTCCGTGGAGGCTGTATTTTTTGCCTTTGAGAGGGCAGTGATGACCTGTTCCCTAGAGATAATGGGTGGGGGCAGGTACTGGGAATGTCCTGATTTACTGATGGGGGGACAGAGGAGAGAAGTTTTTGCTGAATCTGTCAGCCAGTAGATTGGCTATATCTACAGCATTTGTGTATATGGTGTCCTTGACCACCAGTTCTGAACAGATCTGAGTGCTTACTTTGAGATTTCAGACATGTGAAGAAGGCCTTATGATTGTCTCTAGTAGATGTGGTCAATTTGGACTTGAAGTTGGCTTTAGAGGATTTCACTAGTGCTCTTATTTGCTTGTTCAGGGTTGAGAGATTGCTTCCAATTGGAGACCTGCTCCTTCTTGGTCCTTGACAGTATTTTTTTCCTTTTGTTATATAGTTTATTTATTGCAGATGTCCACCGGACAGGTTTACTCTTCCTTGCAGAGTATAATTTTATCCTGTCGGTTATTCCTGATTCAATGCATCTATATAAATGCTCATATAGTACTTTCATATAGATTTGGACATTGGTGCCAGTTCCTACAGTGGGGGAGGGGGACTGTGAAGCTGTTTATACCATCCCTCAGAAGTTGTAATCAGCTTTGGAGAAGTTTTTTTGTTTGAACCTAGCTAGAGGGGGGTCAGGGGAGATGGCAACTTCAAAAGTGACGCTTTAAGGTCGGATCTTATCAGGGAGGATGATACTGTAGGGGTGCTGCAGTGGTTACTCATGCTGGTTAGTACCAAGTCCAAGACATTATCACCTCTTGTGGAGGTATCAACTAGCTGTTCCAAGGCATTTGCATTGATGAAACTGGGGAATCTCTGGGCATTTGTGCTCTGGCATGAGTAGTTTTTGCTATCTATGGATGGGTAATTAAAGTCACCCAGGATCAGGGTAAAGGGTTGAATCTTGATAGATTTGAAGAGGTCCAGATAGGAGGAGTGGGCATCTTGAGTCAAATTTGGGGGCCTGTAGCTAGCTATAATTTGAATAGGGGTCTTGTCAATGGTTAACTGCACATGGAGTCCCTCCTGTGCATCATACTGTTCGACCAGCCTGGAGGTGTGTGTATCTTTAATATATATTGAAACTCCACCTCCTTTGGCTTTGCTGCCCACAGTCTGGGGTCTAAATGTGTGATAGCATGTGTAATCAGGTAAGGCTGGGATGTTCTCCACAGCTTTGAACCATGTTTCTGTGACTGCACAAATGTCAGCATCTTCCAGGGTTAAGAATGCTTGCAATGAGGGCAGTTTCATGTTTAGACACCTAGCATTTAGCAGCATGACCTTTAATTTGCATTTTGGTGAAATTTCTATGTTGGTAGCATTGACCTCATGACTTTTCCTAAAAAAGGCACTATGGGAAGGCAAGGACCTTTGCCAGAAGCCTGAAACCCAAGTGAGACAGATGCAGGCCATCTCTAGCAAAGTATCGTGGTCTGTCAATCATATGTTCCCAGGCTGTCAGGTACTGGATCCCCCTGGAATGACACCAGAAACTAAGCCAATTGTTAAAGTCAATCATTTTCTGTTTGTATTGAGGCATCATTCTGGGTGATGGTAAAATGCTGCTTAAGGCTAGGGACATACCTGCCTGGGGCACATATTCAGCAAGCTCAATCATGTCTGTCTTCATATAGTCCAGGGAGGTACACCTCAAGTCGTTCACACCTACATGGACTATGACAGAGTCATAACAGTACCTATTGTTGAGAGACTTGAGTGCTTGTGTGATATGGTGGATTCTGGCACCTGACAAGCAACTAACCGAGACTTTCTCCTTATCCAGCCTGGTGAGAGGCGCATCTGTGTGTCTCACAATGGAGTTTTCAATGACTAATATGTTGAGTTTATGGTTAGGCCTTAGTGGTTGTGAGACACTGGGTGTGTGGACTATGCATGGTATGTGGTGTGGAGTTCTCATGTGTTTTTGCCTCTGAATTCTCCTTTGTTTGGATTTGTTTTTGTTGAGGACCACCGCATATGTGGATGTGTGTTGTGTAGTTTTGGGTGGTGTTTGAAGTGTAGTGATTGTGTTGACAACTTTCTCAGTGCCAGATGTACTGGCTTGTGAGGGAGAGAGTGTAGACTCTAGCTTCTTTATGTAATTGCATCTCTCACAAATTGTGTTCCTAGGTGGTAGTAGTAGATGGTTGTCTGTGTACATGAGGCAGTTGCTACACTGTCTCAGGATGCCCACATTGACCAGGTTGGCAGGAGAAATCACAGGAAACTTTCCATCCATATTTGTCAGAATCTGAGGAAGAGAAGCCAGGCAGAGCTAAGGGGTAGGCCTAAAGTCCAAGTGTTTAAACCGAAACCAAGATATATATATATATATATATATATATATATATATATATATATATATATATATATATATATATATAGATACACACACAAACACATGTATATAGTTTACACATAAGTGGATGCAACTTCAGGTGGTCAATAGGAGGAAACCTATTTCACACTTTGCCCTTTCCCTGCAGTAGTGAGATCTCAGAGTTGAACTTGATTTGCATAAGTTCCAGGAGCTATGTTGACACACAGGACATGCCCTTCTACAGAAAACACTATTTTGGGGGTAGTGTGCCAGTGGCAGTACTTATTTGATAATGTGGACTTCTATGTATTCTTCTGGGATAACGTTGCATTCAATCACTTTTTTATGACCAAATGACATATACTCATATATAGTGTGTGTGTGTGTGTGTGTGTGTGTGTGTGTGTGTGTGTGTGTGTGTGTGTGTGGTGTGTGAGGTCAGTACATGACTTTCATTTAGTAATGCAAAGAAAAGGTAAACTTTAATATCTCTGCGGCAGACCAGAAGGTGCATAATAACTTAATTGCATATGATATGCAAACACTGATACTGGAAGAAAGTGCAGAGTCAACTGGTTAATTTGTGCTTTTCTACTTCAACAATGAATACATTGAAAAAGGTCTTGAGGGTCAAGGCAGAGTTTTCATATTAATTCTCTAGCATATATAGAACTCTGCAAGATCAATATGAAAGGGTTGATATTCTGTTTTTGGAGACATATAAATGGGATATCTACAATGATGCTGTCGTTGTTTAATCAAGATGCACTCCAAATGTCTTTGGGTTATGTTACCTCCACTCCAGTGTTAAGAATACCTACATAAAGGATCCCATATGTCACCTTTCATACAATGGAAAGATCAAATTAGATGTTCCCAAATTCTTCCAGTAAATGCTTCAAATGATCAGAATTACACGTGGAGTCTTTCTAACACATATTTGCAGATTTCCTATAATTTGAAGATTTTTGACACAAGGTCCAAGTGACCTGTTGCATCTTTTGGGGCCAACATAATACTATCTAGTTCTATAAGAGTTTAGAATATCAGTAACATAAATATATTTTTTACCATGTCTCTTTATATTGGTCATTGCTCACACTTGTAAGGAAGTGTGGCTTAATGGCTAAGGTGTTTGCCTTCCAAGCACAAGGTGCAGGGTTTGAGCCTCCCAAGAAATAATTGGCTAGGCTTAACATGGTTCGAAAGGGCAGTTAGCTTAGTACTAGAACTATGAACCTATAAAATTAAACCCCTGACGACAGGCTGCTTAAAAATCTTACTCTACAAGTGGTATAAATACAAACATTTATTTTATTCTTCTGATGGTAAAATGAAAAAGATTGTCTCCCTTCTGACTAAAGTAAGATTATATTCTGATGTATGATGAATTGAGTTTTAATCTTATTCCCACCAATACTTTGATTCTAGCAGGTCTGATGGTTGTTTTCCTTTGTAATAATTTAGCAATAACTCATGTTCAGGTATGGGTAAACCTGTATTACCCACACTTGTGTGTGAGGGATCGCTATTATGTAGTGACATTTTTCTTAAAATTAGGTAATTGTATGAAAACACTTGTTTTATGTTATGTTCCATAGCTTTTCACATCTGGAGGATGGGCTAGTGATGTACTTAAATATATACATATATATATATATATATATATATATATATATATATATATATATATATATATACACACACACACACACACACACACACACACATATATATATATATATATATATATATATATATTGGTCATATACATTCAAATGATTATATAATACATTGATTAAATGCAGCTGCTGTCACTTTGTTTAAAAATGGGATATAACAGTGCACACACCTCTCATAGATTACACTAGGATGCTTAATAACTCCTAACATCTTGTGAGTGTTCTTAGATTTGTTTTAATTTGTATCTATAATTTTGCTTTGAAGAGAAGAACGGTACTGTGTGGGTGGGTGGGATTTACTTTGAGAAGATGTTATTATTTGAATTTCATTGAATAGCTTAGCTTAACAGCACAGTGAATAAGGTGGTTGCATTTGTTATTTTTAGTGTCCACTGTGACGCCCGTGCCCTGGCCCAGCAATCAAGGAGGCTCAGTCCTCACCACTAACACCAGAGACTATGTGTACAATTTCCCTTAAGTGCACACAGAGATCACAGTCAGTCTGGGTCTGTTTGCTCCCTTGCTCCCCAGGTCCCCAATAAGACTCCCCACTGGCACAGCTATAGGGTCCAGATCTCAGCCTAGCTGGCAAGCTATCCTTGAGTATCCTCTCTGTCCAGCCAGTGCTTGGTGTCCCTGCCCAAGTAGCTGACACACACACACACACACACACACACACACACACACACACACACACACACACACACACACACACACAGACACACACTTTGAGATAAGTATTAATACAACTTCACAGACACTCCTGGAAAAGGCTGAGACAGATTGATCAGCTGTTCCCCTTTACCAAGACTATACGGTAGTAATTACTGCCACCACCAGCTAATAATTATCAGCTACCCAAAGGCCCTTAAAAGGGTGCCTAATTATTAGTGTGCAATATTATTATCCAATTGGTAAGTGTGACTAATCAGTCAAGGCTTATTAGAGTGGCCTTGTACAATAAACTCTATTAATATGCAATGTACTCTAGAGCCTAATTTATCTCTACATAAACCAGCCACAGGTAAAATTTACAATACTACTACACCACAGTGCTATTCAAGAGTTCAGAGATCACACAGAAACTTAAAATAATTCCATAGTACAGTTCTGACATAACAGAAAAACACTTAGTCTAATCTTTATAGTCCTAGCTATTTCTACAAAAAGACATACTTCTAAAATAACTTACTTAAGACAACAGGCAGAGTGCTGGTAAGTTGGATATCCCAGATCAAAATGCTTAATAATCTCTGGTTCTCACTGCTTAAATTGCTATTGCAGTTCTGATAAAACATTACATCATCTTTTTACACTTCCTGGAGTTCCCAGGCTGACACATTAACTACATTTACATTCTTAGCATCTCCTTTTTGTTATCTTGCAGCTGGTCAGGAACAGAGCAATAAAAAATACATTTGCATGTTTAAGTCTAGCAATTTAACTCTTGGTTAAAACAGTAGAAATAATTTTTCATCTAGACTATTCAGCACCACTGTTCCCTTGAAAGGGTCGCCACATGCTTTTACTGGGTCAGTAGAGAGCACTGTTAGGTTCATAGGTTCATAGGTTCATAGGTAAGTACAAGGCTATCTGCCTGAGGGCATCTGTAAGCCTAGCCAGAATGTGTTGGCTTTCGCCTCCCCCTTAGATTAGTTCCCGGTGCCTCTGTCCAGCAGAGCCATTAGTTCCCTGTGCCTCTGTCTAGCAGAGCCACTGCAGTGATCCCTGGGGTAAATTTTCTGTTTCCCATCCACTCGTCAAGGTTTCTCTTGAAAAGTGTTAGTGAGGGGGTCTACCTAATGTAGATTCGAATCCTGTTCCAAAGCATGGGGAGTCTCTGAGACAGGAATCTATCCCTCCATCAAGTCCTATTTATCATTGTGGTGAGATTTAGATCCCTAGAGCGTGTGGCTCTTGGGGATTTGTTTTTTTTTAGGTGGAGCATGTCCATCAATTCTGGGTTGGACATGGCCAATGACATTGTATGTCAGGCAGAGATCAACTCTGAGTAAGCAGTATTCAAGTGAGTACAGCTGGAGTTTCTTCAGTTGGGCTGCATAGGGCATCTGTTTGAGGCCAGTAATCCTCTTGGTGAGGTACTTCTGTGGTCTTTCCAGCTGTTGCAGGTGTCTTGTAAGGTACATTACAAATGGGGCATTGTAGTCTATGATGGGTCTGATGAGTGATGAGTAGAGGGGCACAATAACCTCTTTTGTTCTAGATGTGAACCCTTTTGTGATTAGGTGGGGAATGATTTTCTAATCGCCTTGGCAATATGATTATCAAAGGAGAGATTAATATCTACTTGGATCCCCAGATCCCTTATCACATTTTCTGTATTTAGGGGACTACCACGTATGTGGTAGTTCACGGGTACTTTATTTTTTCCAAAGGAGATGACTATGCACTTTTTGGGATTTAGCTTGAGGCCATGATTTTGACACCAGGTATCTGTCTCAGTGAGACCCTTTTGGAGGATGTCTGTATCAGCCAGAGAGTCAATTATGGCCCCCAGATTGCAGTCGTCTGTGAACTTGGTCAGCCATAGTCCTCCTGTGCTTGCCTGTACCTTTGAGAAGTATATACCGAACAGGAGGGGTCCCAGGACTGAGCCCTGGGGGATGCCACTTGTAACTAGTTTAGAGTCAGACTTAGAGCACCATGTGGGTTCTATCCATGAGCCAATTGGCAACCCATCTCATGATGTAGGGGTTTATGTTCGGGCTGGTGAGCTTGTCTATAATACCAGAATGAGGAATGATGTTGAAAGCCTTTGCGAGGTCTAGGTAGGCTGTGTGGACCTCCTTTCCCTCGTCTAAAGCCTTGGTAACTGTCTCAAAGAAGTCCACCAGGTTTAGGAGGCATGATCTGCCCTTAACAAAGCCAAACTGGGTAGGGTCTAATGTTTGGAGGTTCCCAATGTCTCTGTTAATGAGTTCCATGATGATGCACTCCATAGCCTTGCAGACCAGGCTAGTCAGGCTTATAGGGCGATAGTTCTCGGGGTCCATTGTGGCTCCATCTTTGTGGAGTGGGATAACTGTTGCTGTGCGCCACTCTATAGGTACATAGCCTGTAGAGAGACTGAGTTCGAACAGTGTGTTTAGGTGAGGGGTTAGTTCATTTTCGAGTTCGTGTAAGACACAGCCTGGGACACCATCTGGTCCCATTGAAGCTGTGTTTCTGGCTTTGGATAGGGATGTTTTAACCTGTGTGTCAGTGATTGCCAGGGCTCTACATTCTTTTGGTATGGTTTTGGGCCTCTTAGGGGGTGAGAGGGGGGTGAAGTTTGCACTAAACCTGTCTGCCAGAATGTTGGCAATATCAGTCAGTTCAGTGTATTTTGTGGGATTCTGCATTAACTCAGAGCAGAATTGAGAGTTTCCACTTAGGTTCTTGACATAGCTAAAGAGCGCTTTGGGGTTATCTTTGGAGTCCTTGGCAATTTTTCTTTTGAAGCTAGCCTTGGATAATTTTATGAGGGATCATAGTTTCTTGCTGATACTGTTCAGGGATGTCTTTCCTTCTTGGGATTTTACTCTTTTCTGTACTAGTTTCCTCCTTCTATTGTATAGCTTTTTTATGGCAGGGGTCCACCAGACTGGTTTCCTTTTCTTGGAGGAGTGAGTCTTGGTTTTGCTTGGGATAGCATGATCCATGCATTCTTGCAGGTGCTCACAGAGTGCCTTTGTAAGGGATTCAGCAGCTTGGACAGCATTGTCCTTTAGCATGGGGGCTGTGAACCTTTCCACCTCGGTCTTAAGTAACATGAAGTTTGCTTTTGAAAAGTTTTTCACGGTGGTTTCCTTGACTGGGGGTGGGGGCGGAATGTGGATATCCAGAGTGATTAGTCTATGGTCTGATTTAACCAGTGAGGGGTTGATCTGCGGTGTAGAACACCGGTCACCCATGTTGGTGATGACCAAGTCCAATATGTTGTCACCTCTGGTGGGGGTGTTGACCAGTTGATCCAGGGCATTCGAGTTTATAAATTCTAGGAAGCATTGGACAAGGGAGTTAGTACTTGAGTAGTTCTCCCAGTTAATGTTTGGGTAATTGAAATCACCCAATATTAGGATGTTTGGTAGGACCTTCATATTTTCCAGTGTCTCCAGAAATGTGGAATGGGGGTCCTAGGTCATGATGGGTGATCTGTAGCAAGCTACACTTTGAATTGCAGTTTTGCCCATTGTTAGTTGCACATGGATGATCTCTGAGGCATTGTGCTGTGCCACTAACCTGGAGGTGTGGGTATCCTTGATGAATATGGATACATCCCCGCCTTTTGTGTTTCGGTCCGGGTTTTGTGGCCGAAAAGTATGGTATGAGTTATAGCCTGATAGTGCTGGGATGCTCTCTGGAGCCTTAAACCAGGTTTCTGTTACTGCACAAATATCAGTGTTCTCCATACTGAGGAGTGCCTCGAGTGCATGCATTTTGAGATTTAGACTTCTGGTGTTGAGTAGCATTACCCTTAGTTTTTTGTCACTTGTGCTATTTATGGTGGTGGGTTTGTCTTTTGAGCCTTGACTAAAAAAGGCACTATGGGGGTGGCAAAAGCCTTGGCCAGTATTCAAAAGCCTAAGGGTGACAGGTGCTAGCCATCTCTTGCAAAACAACGTAGCTTGTCGAGCATGTCATCCCAGGTGGACAGATACTGGATCCCCTTTGAATGACACCAGAAACTTAGCCAATTTTGAAATTGATCATTTTTCTTTATACTGTGGCATCATTCTTTTGTAGCAGCATTTCTTTACATTTAAAACAAGCCTGTAGTTTACATTTATATTTACAAATAATAGAATTATGTATCAAATTCTGTTTGGCTAGGCTGGCAGCCTTCACCCATTTCTACCCAATCTTCACAGCCACAATCACATCAGTTTCTGCTTTATTTCTTTGCAGACAGATTTATTTTTGAGAAAAGTGTTGGATTTAGTATTCAGCATGGCACACCAATTGCTTTATCCAGTCAATGTGCACATTGTTGAATATAGATTGCCTTCTGTTGTATGATAGGTTTGCAACCATTTTGTTAAAAAAATGATGTGTAACATAATTAGCATAGAAGTTATAGTAGTGGAATTTAATATTTTGTATTCTATCTAAATGTATGCCATTTTTTAATTAGACAAAAATAATTTAACACAGTTTTCATGCATCACTATTTATCTCTGTTTTTAGTAGCTTTATAAACTAAAAACCACCAAAACAGTTTCAAAAAAGCACATTTGTCTCTGTTTCACTGTTTTATAAGATTTCTTCCACCAGAAGTACTTTTATCATCATAAAATAAAAGTATATGGTGAAAGTATGCATAACAAGATTGTCTGGGTTTCTCTCCAACCTTATGCAATATAAATGCTTTTGCAGTCCTGTTTCAATATCCTTTTGGTCTGCCCAACATAAGCCTTATAGAAAACTGTACTAAATCAGTTAGGCAACATCTTTTGTATGACAACTAATTAATTAATTTATATCTAATCTCATTTATAAATAACTGGGTAATCATTACAGTTGGCATAACTCTGTAATTAGTACATCTATCCATCCATCCATCCACCCACAACCCCATTTCCCCATTGTTGCACATGGGGTTAGGGTGTTACATCAACAGTGGCAGTCATCTAGAGCCAATGTTCACATTGCCAGGTGGCTAGAACTGCCATAGTTATTCTTCCATACTACACATAAGCATGTACACTCACACCTATGGCAGGATAAGTGAGTCTAATCCACCTACTGCATGTCTTTGGAATGTAGGCCGAAACCAGAGCACCCAGAGAAAACCCACATGAACACAGGGAGGACAAAAATACTCTACACAGAAGACATCTCAGCTGAGAATCAAACCAGAGAACAGCTTGCTATGAGGCAGCACTGTTACCTTTAAAAATGCCCTAATATCAGTTAATGGTGCAGGGCACATTTCAAAATATCACTTGTACTAACATGCCCTTAGTACTCCTTCTTTTGAAATTGGTTATTATAGAAAAGGTAGGAATATGTTTTCTCTACATAGGTAGGAGCAACTTCACTGTATATTAATTATTGTGGTTATTAATATTAACCTAATGTTGCATCCATACTTTGCATACATGCCCATACCTGAAGGTCAGTGCTACAAAATTAATTATAATGTTTATGGTTCATTAAATTATGATCACAATGATTTTTTTCACTGTATTGTGCATTTGTTTTTGACTGAAAATATTAAAGAATACCAAGCTAAAAAAACATACATGTACTGAGGGATAAAGCATGGAAAATTTACACACATGAATACAAGTTAGGCTACCTATAGTACAAATAGAGATCTTTTTCTCAATTATCAAACTCTGACTTGGTATGCAAAAATGTAGAAATGAAAACAAAGACACATTTCTTCCATAGCCTGTAATTCACTACTGTTATAACTTCACAGTTCCAGCAGAGGGTAATTAACTTATTATCACCTGGGTCCCCATAACCTCCCTACACCTTTACTGACTGTTTTCCTTTCCAAGTGAAAAAATGTTTCCGTCCACTTCCAAAATCTTGTCCCCATATCTGCAGACATGGGAAACTCCACTTTATCTGAAATCACCAAACAAAACATTTGGTAACACTTTGTACTGAAAATATATTTCAAAAACCAAGAGCCATGGGACTCCAATTGATGCTGATCCAGCTATCCATTCACCCATCAATTGTCCTTCCATCCATCCATCCATTGTCCTTCCATCCATCCATCCATTGTCCTTCCATCCATCCATCCATCCTAGCGTTGCCACCTATCCAGTTTTTATACTGTCTGGAAATCAAACTGATTGTCTGGTAGTCTGGAAAATACTGCACAAACTTCAGTATTGTGTTTTAAATACAAACCGATGATTAGAGTTTGTGAAATCTTCCATTCCACTGTATTTTTATTAAACTCATGACTTCCGAGTGATGCCTCTAGGTGCATCTGCAGTTAACTCCTACTGACGCCTGTAGGCATCAAATATTGTTTGTTCACATTTGCATCAATAATTTCAAAACCATGCTATGTACAAGGTTTTAAAAGATTTCATCTCAAAGCTTACACAATGGCAAACTCAACTGCATTAATATTTGACCTCTGTCTCATGCAGGTAAATAGATATTAAGTGTTGTTTTTATTATATTAATTTATATAGATATACTTTTCACATTTTTCTAAATATCTCAAAAACCAAGTAACGCAGACAAAACTTCTTAGACTCATATGAAAACTCTGAACTAGATAAATAAAATGCTGCTGACAGTGTGTGTGTAACTTGAGTGCTTGCTGAGATATTGCAAGCTGTTTGCAAAATATTACAAATGAATAGTTGGGCCGGATTTACAAAAGCTTGCATGGAGTTGTAGAGTAGTGTAAGATGTCAAACAGGCAATATGTCTGCCGTGCGATCCAGGAACAGCCGGCAGGGGCGTGCGCGAGAGCTGCTAAAGCTACTCTTGCATGGACAGCGTCATGGTATGCAAATTACCTAATTTGCTGCTGAGAGCTATGCAAATGAGGTAAATTTGCAATCCGGGAAACACTAACCTGTCCATGGAAGATTAATGTTATCTGCAGAAATGTACTCCGTTGGTAACGGAGTACCGTTCTGCAAATAGCTAAACAGCACTATGACAGCTCCAAATAAAGGATGCATACAGTTGAGGAAGCATGCCAATGGCCAAATATAAGGCCATTGGCATTTATAAATGTTTAAAAATATAAAAATCTAAATTTTTTCCCCCAATCTCCGATGTTTAAGCATAGCGCAGCACCACGCAAACATGCAGCGCTTTAAAAAACAAGAAAATAATGTAAAAATAGCCAAAAATAGGCATTTTCACTAAAAAGCTTATCCTGCCATGCAGGTGAATGGAAGGCTGAAGATGACATGGCCACTGAGTAGTGGTTGCTAAGGGGGGAAGCTCAGTGTGAGAGATGTAACTATGCATTAGTATGCAATCCTATGCAAATGAGGATAAGGATAGTGAATCCAAATTTTCCCCAGCATGTGAGCCATATCCCAAGAGTGTAAGAGTAGGAGTAGGTGAGTAGTAGAGTAAAATATAGGTGACATCATGAGGGTGTGTGTCAGAAAGGCTGTAAGCTAATTGGAGCACAGTGGCTTGTGTTTGCCCTGAGTTGCTCAGGATTGCAAGAGGCGTGCCTACAGTTGTCCTGTTTGAAAACCTGAAACCAAAGGTGCACACTGTTAAAAGATCGGAAATTTCTTGCAAACATGCACACAGCGTGTGCGCATGTGTGCGCTTGTTTGTGCGGTGTTGCCTTGGGCGGAAACAGAAAGGCAAAAGGAAGGAAAAGAAGTAGTAGGAAGTTAACCAATGAGAACTATCAGAGCTGCCAGGTGAAATATACCAGAATCAGCTAAATACACAGGCAGCAGACTATCCCAGCCCAGCACTTTAAACTCTGCAAACAGCATCCCCCCTGTTTTTTTCTCAACTGCAGTATAAAAAGAGGGAAAGCTTAAAAAGTTTAAGTCAGACAAAATGTTAGGGGCTGCTCTTGCTATCATAAACCAACATGTGCAAGGTGCTGAGAGTGATGATGTTGTGAATGCTGCTGAGCAACCCACAGTGAGGAGATGGAGAACAGTGTACAGACCCAGGGTAACCTACCAGGGGCTACATGAGCTGGAGATAGTGGAGCACTATAGGGTGGACAGAGACCTCCTGCAGCAAATTGTTGAGCTGTGCCGGCCATGCCTCACACACAGAACCAACAGAGGGGAACCCATCCCAGTGGATACCAAGCTATGTGTTGGCATAAGAATACTAGCTACAGGTACCTTCCAGAGACCAACTGGTGATATGATGGGGATTTCACAGACATCAGCATCCAGGGTACTCCACCAATTCCTGGATGCCATGTCAGCACATGTCGGTGACCACATATATTTCCCCAATTCCCATGAGGCATTGGCCAGCAATATGCGTCATTTCCACCAAATAGCAGAATACCCTGAGGTAGTGGGTGGAATAGACTGCACGCACATATGCATCAAAGCACCACCAGTGAGCAAGGTAGGGTCTACATCAACCACAACGGCTTCCCCTCCATCAACTGCCAGGTCATGTGCGATGCCCAGGGCATAATAATGAATGTGTATGCTGGCTGCCCTGGAAGCTATCACGATTCCCACATCTGGCATCTGACGCAGCTGTACCAGAGATTTGCCAATGGGGACATACCTGATGGTCACCTAGTGGGGGATGCTGGAGCCGTGGCTGATGACACCCATCAGAAATGCACACACACCTGAACAAGAACTCCACAATGAGGCACACGCACAAACAAGAAACATAATTGAGTGTGTGTTTGGGATGCTCAAGTTACGGTTCGGGTGCCTGGACACATCTGGTGGAGCCTTGCAGTACTCACCAACTACATGTACCCAAATTGTTATGGTATGTGCCATGCTGCACAATATGATCCTGTGGAAACAGCTGCAGCAGGAACAGCATGGGGCAGGGCCAAACAGCTCCCCACCATTGCCAAGGCCTGCACAGGCACAGCGTGACTCAGAGGAGGAACAACCTGAGCCTGCCCCAGTAGGCAGAAGGAGGCATGCCCAGTATGCCCTGGCCTTGGCAAAGAGGCAACGCATAGCACATACAGTGACTCAGTAGGAACCCTGGAAATGACACCTCTTCCTGACTCGCACATACAGTAAAAGGGATGCCTAACTTGACACTACCTGTTTTCAAACATGTATAGGGAGTGTACTATGTGCATCCAACATAGATAGCCCTGCAGCATCACCTGAGGCATGGGTGCCCTATTTTAAGCAATATAAAGCACTGCTAAGCAAATAAAGTATTGAGCATATTTAAATACAATTGCGCGAGCTGCGCACCGCGCTAACCAGCGCAACGTCGGGCAACGTTGAGCAACACTGGGCAAAGTCGGGCAATGCCGGGCAAAGTTGAGCAAAGTCAGGTAAACATGCTCACACCTGCTTTACTGTTCCTTAACCAGTCAGGTCTGCCCAACAGGAAAATAAAAAGCAGTGACAGGGCTCGAACTCAGGATACTGTGCACTACAGTCACAATACTGAACCACTAAGCCATGACAGCATTTCACTAGCACAGACACAACTTAAGTCACTCACACATACCAGTTGGGGGGGGTCACAGCCAGCAGAACAATTGTAGACAAACGCAAACACAAACAAATGCTGTATCATGCCCTCTGAAGAGGCATATGAGTAACCTCCCCCCAGGCTTATGCAGACAGATAACAGCAGGCCAGGCAGTGTGATGTGGGTTGGGTAGGCTATGAAGTCACAAACTAATATGCGTGTAATTGGAAGCTAAGGTCTGTAGTACAGTGGTATGCCTCAAGCCAGTACGATAGGCAACAGTACAGACAGAAATGGAGTACCTGACATAGCAGTGCAGGCCTAGCAAATGTGTATAAGTGTCAGGTGTACCCCTCATCCTATGTACACTCACAGTAACAATCAGGTGTGCCCTCCCAGGTAGAAATGTACAAATAATAGCTGTCACCCCTGTATGTAGAAATGTTGATAAGTCTATGCAAATTGACTCATGGAAGCCCTGCAGGCACAGCATGCTTCCTGTCGATGTACAACAGAAAGGTGAGCCCTGAAGTAAAAACCAACTTGATTTTTCACACACATATAGTATATATGCCCATAGTGGGCATGCTCACACACTTAAACAAATTTAGCAAATTTCAGTCAGCAACATACTGAAAGGTCATACTGGGCATGCTCACACACTTAGGCCATGTCTGAGTACAGCAGTGGGCCACACATATGTGGCAGTTGCAGTTCTTACTCCAGACACTTTTCACTATTCACCAATCCTGCCTTGCGCACACAGTGATATGAAAACAGACCCATATAATATATTGGACCCCTGTCATAATCAAACTATGTACTACAAGTACTTAAGTTGTTCAAAGAAAGTGAAAATCCAAAGAAGATCAATAAATCTCTGATCAGTATCATCAAGAAACAATGAGCACTCCTAACATTATCCAAGCCATGTTCTGGCAAAAATATTGCCAAAGAGTCCATAGAGAACCATGGAGCTTTCTTTTGCTATGTCATAAATATCAATGTAAACTCATATATGTTCTAAGTCAGTGCAAAGTGTAAATGAATACATGTACATGACTGACATTGCCAACATCATGTCAGACAGGTTCATACATATTTACTGTATATATATATATATATATATATATATATATATATATATATATATATATATATATATATATATATATATATATATATATATTACTCTCACTGACAAAAGGGCCTATTACCATACCTGGCGATTATGAAAACCCAGAAATCACATATACAGTAATTAAACAGCTCTATCCAAACCTAAAAACACGGCGTCTATGGGATGACATGGTTTCCCTGGCTGTGTCATATGTGAACTCCAAAACAAACAGACCCTGCACCTGAACAGTCTGTTGAGACTCACCCTCTGTACAGGATATGAAACTGTTGAATGGGTTACATCAATGTTTGGCACACTCCACAAGTGTTGGTGCACAACAGACCATGGGAACTATTCTCTTATAAGCCTAATAAGCCTGATCTGCAAGGCCATGGAGTACATCATTATAAAACTCATAAACAGAGCTATTGGGAGCCTACAAACACCCAATCCTACCCATTTTGGTTTGGTCAGGGGCAGATCATGGTTCCTAAACCTGCTAGACAGTTTTCAAGGCAGTTACCCAGGACATACATCAATGAAATGAGCTATACACAGCCTACATAGACCTTGGAAAGCCATTTTCCAACATCCCACACATATGTCGTATCCACAAAACCAACAACCTGTGCATAAACACGTATGTCATATGATGGATTGCCAACTGGAGCACAGATAGATCCCACAAGGTAAGATTTGTGGTATCCCTGTTGGACTTTAAGCAACAACTGCTGTCCCCCATAGTTCAGTCCTGGGACCCCTCCTGTCTGGTGTATAGTTTTCAGAAATACAGTCAAACACACGAGGGCTATGGTTAGCAAAGTTTGTGGATGACTGCAAAAAGATTGTCATAATTGATGTTTGGGACAACAAAGACATCCTTAAAAAAGGTCTCAGTCAGACAGATGTGGTGTCAAAATTATGGCCTCGAGCTACAGTCATACAAATACCACATAGGTGCCAACACCCTAAATATGGAGGTAATAATAAGGGATCTATGGACACATGTGGATAGTCATCTCTACTTCCAGAAACACATTCACAAAGTGGTTAGAAAATCATGCTATGTGTTCCCACAAATTGCCAAGGTCTTTGCATGTAGGTCAAAGGAGATTCACTCTACTCATCAGTCATCAGATCCATCAGAGAGTATCATGGCACACTTGCGATGAATCTGACTAGGCACCTTCAGCAGCTGGAAAGACCACTGAAGTACCTCAACAAGAGGATTACTGGCCTCAAACAGTTGCCCCATGCAACAAGACTGAATTTAACTCAATCTGTACTCTGTTGCATACTGTCTACTCAGGTGATCTCTGCCCAGCAGACAGGCCTATGTCCAATGCAGAACTGATGTACATGTGCTATCTGAAGTAAACCCAAGCTCACTGTGCCACATGCTCTAGAGATATCATCATCACAACAATAAATAGAACATGTTGGAGGGATACATTACTAACTCACAGAGTTCCCTTGATTTGGAACAGGCACCCAACCTACATTAAGCTGAGTCCCTCACTGACACTCTTCCAGAGGAGCCTTGATGAGTGTATGTGAATCTGAACTGTCACACCATGGATCACTTCATCAGCTCTACTACACAGAGGCCTATGGTACTAACCTCATGTGTGGTGATAGCTGCACACTCTGGGCATACTAATATATGCCTTCAGGCAGATACCCTATGTACCTATATATATATGTAGGGGGAACACAGTATACTAAGCCAAAGATGGATGGGCAGAGATGTGTGTAAGAGGGTGACCATGACAGAGAGCCATCCAGGACTGTCCCACCCTGCACACATCCCAATGGCACAAAATACATGAGGTGCACATCTCACCCACTGTACATAGCAGCCACCAGTATCTGTAAGCATTACAGTGTATGTGGCCCATGTGCCTGCTGTACAACATGACTGTACAATGAAGTACACATCTATGATCTGTAGGCATGTACCTGTCACATAGGTTCATTGGTATGTAGTAGACTATCTTCACGAAGGCATATATTAGCCTAGGCAAGTTGTGCAGCTTTCACCACCCCATTGGGTAGTCTTCTAAGCCCTAGTTCTAATAGTTAGTACCCTAAGCCCCTTTTTAGTGGGGCTGCTGAGGTGATGCCTGGCATGAATTGTCTGTTTCCCATCCACTCATCAAGGTTCCTATTGAAGAGTGTCAGCGAGGGGCTCTGTCTGATGTACATTGGGACTCTGTTCCACAGTAAGGCAAGTGTCTGGGATGGTACTCTATCCCACCAGCATGTTGTATTCATTGTTGTGATGAGGTTCATATCCCTGGAATGTGTAGTGTGACTCAATTTTGTTATCCGTCGATGGAGCATGTTCAACAGTTATGTGTTGGACATGGCTCTGTATGTTAGGCAGAGTGTGCCTCTGAGTAGGCGGTACACAACAGAGAACAGATTTAGTTTTACCAGTTGTGTTGCATAACACAACTGTTTGAGGTCAGTAATCCTCTTGGTGAGGTACCTCTGTGGTCTCTACAGCTGCTGGATATGCTTAGTCGAGTACATCCAAAATGGTGCATTGTACTCAATGATGGGTCTGATGACTTAAGAGTAGAGGACCACCACTACCTCTTTTGATCATGATGCAAACCCTTTGTTGATTAGATGGGCCACATAGGATTTCCTAATCACTTTGGCAACATGGTTGTCAAAGGAAAGATGACTATCTACTTGTGTCCCCAGATCCCTATTACCTTGTCAGGTTTTAGGGGGTAACACCTATGTGGTAGTTTGTGGGTACTTTGTTTTCACCAAAGGGGATTTCTATGCATTCTTTTACATTGAGCTTGAGGCCATGATTCTGACACCACACATCTGTCTCATAGAGTCCCTTCTGGAGAATATTTGTGTCATCCGGGGAATCTATTATGGTAAACACTTTACAGTTCCCAGCAAACTTAGTCAACCACAACCCTCCTGTGTTGGCATGTACTTTTGAGAAGTCTTTACCAAACAGGAGGGACCCCAGGTCTGAACTCTAGGGGACACCAGTTGTTACTGGTGTAGAGTCTGACATGTAGCCAGCAACTCTTAATTTGTGGGATCTATCTGTGAGCCATTTTGCAATCCATCTTGTGATGCATGGATTCATGCCCAGGTTGGTGAGTTCATCTATGATACCTGACTGGGGAATGGTGTCAAAGGCCTTAGCGAGGTTTAGGTAGGCTGTGAGGAGCTCATTTCAATCATCTGTAGCCTGAGTAACTGTCTCAAAGAAATCCACCCAGTTCAGGAGGCGTGATCTGCATTTGACGAAGCCAAACTGGGTGTGCTCAACTGTGTGAAGGTTCCCAATGTCTTTATTGTTGACTTCCATTATGAGTGGCTCCATTGCCTTACAGATCAGTCTCATCAGACTCATAGAGCTTGAATGCCAAGGGTCTTTTGTGTCCCCACCCCTGTGGAGTGGGAAGAATGTTGCTGTGCAACATTCTATGGGTACATATCCTGTAGAGAGGATGTAGAGAGAGGTGTAGGTATCCTTGATGAATATGGATACATCCCCACCCCATGTGCTATGATCCAGGTTCTGATGCTGGAAGGTATGGAATGAGTAGTATCTTGGTAGTGCTGGCGTGCTCTCTGGAGCCTTGAACTAGGTTTCTGTTACTGCACAGATTTCAATATTCTCCATACTGAGAAGTGCCTCGAGTGTGTGCATTTCGAGGCTGAGACTTCTGGCAATGAGTAGCATTTGGCTCACTTTGTGTTGGTTATGGGGTTTGGTTTGTCCTGAGTGACCGGTGTTCCACAACTGAAATCAACACCTCATTGGGCCGATCTGACCATAAGCTAATTACCCTACATATCCACATTCTGCCCCCACCCCCCATTAAGGAAACCATGTTAAAAATTTTCTCCAAAGCTAACTTCATGCTTCTTAAGACAGAAGTGGTGAACTTCAGGACACCCATGCAGATGGACAATACAGTTATGACTACTGAATTCTACACAATGGCACTTTATAAGCACTTACATGAGTGCATGGATCATGCTATCCCAAACAGAACCAAGATGCTATCCTCCAAGAAAAGGAAGCCAATCTGGTGGTCCCCTGCCATAAACAAAGTGTACAACAGAAGGAAGAAACTGTTGCTAAAGAGGGTAAAATCCCATGAGTGGAGGAGCTCCCTGGTCGGCCTCAGTAAGAAGCTGCAATCCCTGATAAAATCCTCCAAAGCTAGTTACGAAAACAAAATCGCCACTGATTCTAAAGAGAACCACAAAGCATTCTATAGCTATGTCAAGAATCTCAATGGCAACAATCAGATCTGCTCTGAGTTAAAGCACAATGGCACTAAATATACAGACCCAACTAATATTGCCAACATCCTGGCAGATAGAATCACTGCTAACTTTACCCCCCTCTCACCCATGAAACAGCCCATCTCTATACCGGAAGAATGCAAAGTTGCTATCATCACGGCTGCACAGGTAGAAACCACACTCTCCAAAGCCAGGAACACAGCATTCATGGGACCAGACAACATCCCAGGCTGCATTCTACACGAACTACAGAATGAACTGGCACCACACCTAAGTACCATGTTCAATCATAGCCTCACCTCATGCTTTTTAACTGCTGAATGGTGCACAGCGACGGTTATCCCACTACACAAGAGGGGAGCCACCATGGACCCCGAGAACTAGCGCCCCATTAGCCTGATGAGTCTGGTCTGCAAGGCCATGGAACGTATCATCATAGAACTTATAAACAAAGACACTGGTAATCTCCAAACTCTGGACCACAACCAGTTCAGGTTTGTAAATAGCAGATCATGTCTGCTAAACCTGATAGACTTTTTTGAAGCAGTCACTAAAGCCGTAGACAAGGGTAAGGTGGTTCACACAGCAAGTAATGTCTGTATTGCACCCTGTAACTCCATATTGCTTGCTGAAGTGTAAAGACGTACTTAGTTTGGATTAACAACCCCGCACTTGCCAAGTGTGTGTGTGTGTGTGTGTGTGTGTGTGTGTGTGTGTGTGTGTGTATGTGTGTGTGTGTGCATGTGTCTGTCTGTCACTCCCTGCAGAGAGAGCAACCTTTTTGGAGACTACTCACACCCCTTAAAAGTGGTATACTCATCTTTGTCAAGTCTGATGATGTCACCATCCTACAAATATACCTGTGGAAAGAAGAAGCTCCAGTAATGTGTATAGTGCGTCATGTAAATGTGTACTGTTGTAGTATCATAATATAGTTAGGTAGAGATTAGAATCCTGCATTTGCTCATTGTGTGTGTTTCTCTGGGGAGGAGCAACCTTTTTGGAGACTACTCACACCCCTTAAAAGTGGTATACTCATCTTTGTCAAGTCTGATGATGTCACCATCCTACAAATATACCTGTGGAAAGGAGAAATCCCAATAATGTGTAAAGTGCGTTGTGTAAATGTGTACTGCTGCAGTATCATCATATAGTTAGGTAGGGGTTTGAATCCTGCACTTGCCAACTGTGTGAGTGCGTGCTCCCCTGAGGAGGAGTGGTGTTTTTGGAGACTACTCACACCCCTTAAAAGTGGTATACTCATCTTTGTCAAGTTTGATGATGTCATCCTACAAATATACCTGTGGAAAAGTGAAATCCCACTAATGTGTGTAGCATGTTGTGTAAATGCATACTGCTGTAGAACCATAATGTAGCTAGGTGGGAGTTTAAATTCTGCACTTGTCAACTGAGTGTGTGTGTTTCCCAGCAAAAGAGAAACATTTTTGGAGACTACTCACACCCCTTCAAAGTGGTATACTCATCTTTGACAAGTCTGATGACGTCACCATCCTACAAATATACCTGTGGAACAATGACATCCCAATAATGTGTATAGCGTGTCATGTAAATGCATACTGCTGTAGTATCATAATGTATTTAGGAAGGAGTTTGAATCTTGCAGTTGTTGACTGTGTGTGTGTGTGACACCATTGGTCAATGTGGAGTGGATTTTGATTTTTCTAGTGTATGACATATCACAATGACAACTGTGTAAGGTAGCTGTGGGACAAAGCCATATACATACATGTGACCTCAATTATTTCATAGGAGGGTACTCTGCCTTCTCCATGAATGCATCTTTTATCTTTGCGTGCTGGTGCTTTCCAGACCTTAGGTCACTTCTGTATGCTTGTGACAAGCTTAGTCACTGCAGTGATCCCTGGGCTACATCGTCTGTTTCACATCCACTCATCACGGTTTCTATTGAAGAGTTTAAGTTAGGGTTTATGCTTGAGGTATACTTGAATCCTGTTCCAAAGCAAGCAAAGTCTGGCAAAGATGACTAATCATTATAGGTGTGCAACAACCTCTGTGGATCTGCATGCAAACCCTTCATTGCTTATGTGCTCCACAGAGGGATTTCCAAACCCTTTGGTAATGTGATTCTCAAAGGAGAGATGACTAAACACATGAATCTGTGTATACATTAGTACTTGTTCCACATTTTGGGGGCTACTACCTATGTGGTACTCTGGGGATACATTGTTTTCTAAAAGTGGATAACTATGCTTTCTTTGGCTTATAGCTTTACAGCATGAGTTTGACACCAGGTATCTGTCTCTATGATACCCTTTTGGAGGATGTGTGTGTCATCTGGAAAATAAAGTATAGCCCACAGTATGCATTTTCATCAAACATGGGCAGACATAGCCCTACTGTGTTTGCTTGTACCTAAGAAAGCTATATGCCAAACAGGAGTGGTCTCAGGACTGAGTGCAGATGAATAACACTTGTTACTGGCATAGAATTGTACATGGAGGCTGCAAATGTTACTGTTTGTCCTACATCTGTGCGTCAGTTGTCAATCCATCATCTAACAATCGTTTATGGTCAGTCTGTTGAGGTTATGTATAATACCAGAATGTGGGATGGGTATGAATTGCTGGTGAGCTATAGCTTGGCTGTGTGGACCTCCCTTCTCTCACCTATAGCCTTATTAACTGGCTTGAAGTCTACTAGGTGTAGGAGTCATGATCTGGCCTTTAGAGAACCTAAGTGGGTACTGTGCAGTGTTTGCAGGTTCATAATGTCTCTGTTAATGAGTTCCATAATGCTGTGCTCCATAGCCTTCCAAATAACATTTGTCTGGCTTATAGGGTGAGAGTTTCCAGAATCTGTTGTAATTCTACCCTTAATCAATTTATGTTAACATTTGCACTGGGTTTGTCGAGGGTGGACAGGTTTGCGAATAAGTATATTAGAGGGTCAGCCTAGGTTTGAAGGTTAGTAGACCAAGCCAGATAGGCAGGATTAAGTTGGTTTGTACATGTGCTGAGGAGGGATGCAGAGTATATTGTAAAATAGATGCGAAGGATGAAGCCGCCAGGTAACAGGAAAAGAGGAATGCCTAAGATGAGGTTTATGGCTGTGGTGAGAGAGGACATGCAGGTGGATAGTGTGACACCACAAGATGCAGAGGGCAGGAAGAAATGGAAAAAGATGATCTACTGTGGTGACCCCTAATGGGAGCATCCGAAAGGAGAAGAAGAAGACATTGTAGCTCAACCCTTATGGACTGTGAACACCATTACCGTGCGTCATTCCACAAGTATGTAACCTGCACAGAGGCTGCATCTGGACAGAGTGTTTAGGTGACTGGTGATTTCATATGTCAGCTTGTGTATGACACAGCCAGGGACACTGTCCAGTACCATTGCCACTGTGGTTTGGACTTTGGTAAAGAGATGCTTTAACTAGAGTGTCTGTGAATCATCAGGTTTTACATTCTTCAGGTCTGGAAATGTGGTCCTTGTGTAACGACAGGGTAGTGAAATCCGGATTCAAACTGTCTGACAAGAAATTGGTAATGTCAGTCAGATAAGTGTACTCTGTGACCATTTACATTAACTGTGACCCGATCTGAGATTTCCCCTATAGATTATAAACAACACTAAAGAAAGCTTTAGTGTTGTTTTTGGAATCCTTGCCATTTTGTATTTTGAAGCTTGCCTTGTATGTTTATTGAGGGATTGTATTTTCCCAATGATACTGACCAGAGAGGTTATCCCTTCTTGGTATGTAACTCTTTTTGGTACAACTTCACACCTTCTATTATACATTTAGTTTATGGTAGGGGTCCATGAGACTAATGCACTTTTACTGTATAAGTGAGAATTTCTTGTGTTTGTGATAGCACGGTCCATGCAACCCTGTAGGTGAACAGTGTGCATTACTAAAGGATTATGCAGCTGGGACAGTGTTAACTTTAGCAATGCAAACCAATGACAGATAGCAACAACAGCATCACCCACAGCACAGTGCCAACTCGTGTCATACACACACATGCATACTCAAGTTCCAAAATGTGTGTAGTACAATGTATACTGGTCACCAATGGAAACTATGGAGTGTTAACACTGGCCAATAAAGGGCATGTCACCCTGCCCATGTGTCCAATATGCATGAACATGCAGAAAGTGCACCTCCACCATGTTCACAAATGGACACCTGCAAACCTGTGTTGCACACACCTCATAGTTACTGTCCACTGTATAATGCATGCTGACACAACTACACACATCAGCCAAGTGGCACATCGGCAAACAAAACACAATTGGAATAAACACTGGTGAAAACAATACAACATTGCTAATTACAGCTTTAATGCATCATGCCTGCTCAGCTACACCTTCAAGGATATCATTACACTTTACTGCTGGCAACATGCCACACATCCAACCATTGCTATACTTTATTAAATTCACCCTGTGCATCAGCACTTTGTTAGCCTGTTTCTGCATCAATGTTACAAATGACAGGAGGTGGCACAGGTTTCATCATATGCATAGGGTGTGTTGTTGGTTTGCCAGAGCCCTACACTGAGCCATACAATCGACATGTGTGTGTGAGGGCCATGAGTACTGTTATGGGCCAATGCTGATGTAATGTGTGCAGGTATGCGTTTGCCCTAGGTTTCTGGTTTATGTGTGTGTGTGTCTGCATGCACACAGTTCCACCATGTAGCTGCCATATATGGGGATTTTAGACAGCTACAGACTGTACCTGGCCGGCTTTACAGATCACCGTCTCTGGCCACGGATCTGGAACCTGTGCCTGGCAGGGGTGCTACAGACAGTATCAGGTACTAATCCAGATTGGGTAGTATCCAAAGAGGTTGACATATGTCCACTGGATCCAAGTCCCTGCTGGGACTGGCCAGAGCCATGTGCACGTGGTCTGCTAGGATGGTCTATGGACAGCCGCCCCAACATTGCTGGGGCTGGTACTGGCACTACGGGAGTGGCTGTGACTTGCTGGATGCCTACGGTTATCTTCAGCTGCTGATGTTGCTGGCATACATCCAAGTCGACGTCTCAACCATCCCGCACTGTCCTGACTCATGGACATGACATTGTGGAGGACATCCAATGTCTCACCCCAACGTCTATCAATGACCTCAGTGTAGTTATGTATGGCACCTGCTAGGTCATGGATACTGTCATTTATAGAGGTGTTATGAGCCCTCTGTGCCCTTAGTCCCTGTCTGGTGTACCGGTCCATTCATGTCTGTGCCTCCATGACAGTCTGGAACATGCGTGTGGTAGAAAGAGGTGTGGCACGTCTACCAGGGGCATGATGACCAGCAGTGCTCTGACGAGAACCCCTGGGCATCTGCCTATGTGGTACCATTCCAGACATCTGGCTATGGCTGCTGTGTCCTGATACATGTGCCATAGATACCACACTGTCCTGACCAGTGCCAACCGTACACTGTCCCTCAGCTAAGGGCAATGGTGATGATGGATGTACAGGCAGTATGACTGTGTGCATGGATGGGGTGGAGACTTGTGTACTGTCAATTGGTGGCCCAACAACAGACCCAGACTGAACCAGCGCCACCATGGCACCTGTGAGAGGAAAAGAGGAAACACACTTTAAGACCTGAACATGACTTCAGACCACATGCGCACATGCAAACATGCACACATGTGCACATGCACATATGTGCACACGTGCACATGCCCACATGTGCACATGCACACATGCACACATGCACACACACAAAAATACACTCCTCCCTAAAGCAGACAAACACAACACCAGCAATCACAGAACATACACAATAGCAGGTGATGGTGGGGTACAGTATCACAAGCAAACATTCATATCACACATGTCAGCATACAGGACATGTGTTGATCAACAGCATGCAGTGCAAGTGTAGTCAGTCCTTGTTACTAACAGTATACATGGCTTTGATGCATGTGTTTTGATATTAGGTGATGGCCCTCCCCCTGGAACACAATGCATACATGGACACAACATTGCTGTGCAGGTATTCATAACCCTGTAATGTACTGTGCACCATAACTCACAGGTGTACATACCATTGCTGGATGTGTATCTGTGTGTCAGATAGGTATCCAATGCTGATTACAGCCACTGTGTCTTTAGCAAATAATTGTGGACACATTTTTAGCACATGCATGATGAGTATTCACACAACATAATCAGTGGTGCATGGATAATTGATGGAATACCATTCGACCACATATCCAATGTACGGTACTTATGGTGAGTGTAGATCATATTGTGGACATGCCAGTCTCATCCACGACAGGGCATGCTAAAACACAACTGCATATTTAAACATTACACATACCCAATGTGTGTCATATGACCTAGCCACTCAGTAGCATCACAAGACATATATGTGCCAGTTGTGCAAATGGTGATTGGTATGCATACTGTTTAGAGGTGCATATGTGTGCACGCACGCAACATTAAGGTGTATAGCAATGAAAGCTATGTGTAGTACTGTTACAATAACTGGATGGCGTATAGTAACATAGGCCATCATCATGAAGCATCAGGTGGTCACTCAAGGCTACAAATGTTTCCCAAACCAGCAAAAATCATGCTGTGCCAAAACTGTACTGCCTTGGCTAAATTCACCATTTCACAACCAGTTGTTACATGAGTTTGTAAGGAGTAAAATAAGGAGCATTCCCTGACATGAATGTGTAGTGTGTTAAAGAGTGTTTAAATGCCCCATGATAGGCCTCTACCCCTCAGGTATATTATGTGTAATGTGTGGATGAGATTTTGGATACTGGTGTGTGTCTTTACAGAGGGTTTGGGAATCCTTTATGTGTAACATGTTAAAATGCTCTGTGTATGACATAGATGTGTATGTTATATGCATGTTGAGTATCAACTGTGCCTATCCAATGGTCACTACAGTCTAGCCAAATGTGTTTGAGATGGTCTGGGTATTGCATGTGTTTGAGGCAGCTAATCACATTAGTGAGATGTGCGTGCTGTTACACCAAACATGTACAGCATGCATTATGGGTAGGTGTGTTACATGTGTACATGGCCTATACCTTAACTATGACATGCACTTTTTATTTACAATAATAGACGTAGAACACTCACCAGCATCTGTCCGCTGCCCTGATGTCACCCCAGAGGGACCTACATAGAGATGAGACAGTTTGTTAGTGGCCACAACTGTGGCACTGCTACTGTGTGTTTGCAATCTTACAGTACAACAACAGTTTACATTCACAGGGCTACAGATTATGTTCCAAATGATCAGTATTGCACAACAACAGGCTCCACATCTTTGAATGACACACTCAACATCTCACATATGCATGATCTACCAATACAGATAACAGTAGTCTACAGATATGCCATGTTACCTGCATGCTCCATGTGTGCTTGCTGGGTGGCTCCAACCTCCATCATGGTGTATGTCTGCTGCTGTTGTTGTTGGGCAGGTGCCACCAGGCTAAGGAGGAGTGTCCGGTTATGCAGGCCTACCTCATTGACCCTGCGGACAACATCTTGCCACATTGCAGTACGCTCCTGCTGGTCCTGGCTGGTTCATGAGAACATGAGACGGTAGTGCTGAATCATACTGCTAGTAATGATATCATCTTCAGCACTACTGTAACTGGGGTTCCTGCAATGGGCCATGATCCCTGGAAGACATAAATACAAAAATATGTCTGAGCAAGTCATATGGCACATTTAACATTATACAGTACAGATATCACTGAACTACCATATATAACAACCTATAAGCTAACCGACAGTGAAACACTGTAACTGCCACTTATCACTGCTCACCCCACAACTGCTTGAAAGTGTCTTGCTCACTCTCTATCTAATGAACCATGTTCTGCACAGCAACAAAATAAAATCACTATATAAGACTATACATGAGCACCTGGCGTACTGTATGCAACACGATGCACCACCTAGCCACAGCAGATATACATCAAGCTGATGTGTAAAGAAATATGTCATCCATCACAATCAGTGTAAGGTCCAGTAAATGTATAACTATGATACCACACAACTTGTTAATGGCAAACCCGTGGCCAAAATATGTGCACAATTGGGAATATAGGTGGCATACTGCTGTAGTACACTATGAATGCTGCTAGATACGCAGTTATATGTTTTAACACACATATGTCAAAGGACATGTTACAGACATACCCACACACACATCAGACATAATTACAGGACACAAAGGTATGACAACCCAGATAAGCTTTCAGTGTGTACTATACAGTACTGTGTGTCAGTACTTGCACAACCTTAATCTTGAGAAATGTAATCTGTGATGAATACTGGGACCACACAAAACAGTAGATGCAAGCAATGTGGACATACACCTTACTTTGCTGTACAGGCCCAGAGCTTCACGTAGTACTACAGTACACACAGGATTTGCATTCAACATTGGTACCAATCAGTAATGACACACCCTAGTTACAACCAAGGGACTTAATCACAATGTATGCAATTACACTTGTTCTGCCTAGCAACAGAATACACAGCTTTTGCTAGGATCAAAGCAAGGACCCATAATACCATGACATAAACAGTTTCCCACTAAGCTATCCCACATATACGATGTATTCACAAACATATTGACCATCACAGTCAGTCAATAATACAGAGAATCTGTTTCAACAAGTAGATGTAGGTGTGTATGAGTATATATAACTATATATATGTATATCAGACTCAATAGATCAGCACTATCCACCTACCTATACCCGCCTGGGTATTCACCTAACCTGGAGTATCTAAGTGCCCTTGGACTAAAAGCCTAAGATTCTGTTCAAACCTACCATACTCACTTTATCTACTCCTGGCTGTGTCTTATCAGACTCAATAGATCAGCAATATCCACCTACCTATACCCGCCTGGGTATTCACCTCACCTGGAGTATCTAAGTGCCCTTGGACTAAAAGCCTAAGATTATGTTCAAACCTACCATACTCACTTTATCTACTCCTGGCTGTGTCTTATCAGACTCAATAGATCAGCAATATCCACCTACCTATACCCGCCTGGGTATTCACCTCACCTGGAGTATTTAAGTGCCCTTGGACTAAAAGCCTAAGATTCTGTTCAAACCTACCATACTCACTTTATCTACTCCTGGCTGTGTCTTATCAGACTCAATAGATCAGCAATATCCACCTACCTATACCCACCTGGGTATTCACCTCACCTGGAGTATCTAAGTGCCCTTGGACTAAAAGCCTAAGATTCTGTTCAAACCTACCATACTCACTTTATCTACTCCTGGCTGTGTCTTATCAGACTCAATAGATCAGCAATATCCACCTACCTATACCCACCTGGGTATTCACCTCACCTGGAGTATCTAAGTGCCCTTGGACTAAAAGCCTAAGATTCTGTTCAAACCTACCATACTCACTTTATCTACTCCTGGCTGTGTCTTATCAGACTCAATAGATCAGCAATATCCACCTACCTATACCCACCTGGGTATTCACCTCACCTGGAGTATCTAAGTGCCCTTGGACTAAAAGCCTAAGATTGTATGTCACTAAGTAAATTGCATTTTTCATTCCTAACCTTTATGTATATAGTTGTCCACTACACATCCTAGGTGTAGTAGTTTAACTGCCACATCTGCCAGCAGCCATACCCCTCCCTGTCTACTATAGTTGCTCCCCCCGCCTGTCTCAAAGACATTGTACCACCTCTATTCTCCAGCCACGCTAATCCTCTTTCCTTCTCCATTACTTTTTCTTTTATTGGTATCCACTACTATATTATCCTTGCTTGGTACATCCAGACTTTGACCACTAGATGGCAGTCTTTACCCTCCTCTAATTCTCCTATCTGCCACCCTCCCTACCTCATACTCTACACCTACATGCTTGTCGCACTTGTCTCCTTTCTTTTTTTTCCTTCCCTAGTCCTTTTTAACCTTACACCCTACTCTCCACAGTCCTTATAAACCCTCTATCAAACCCTCCTCTCCGCCTGCACTACTCCTAGCTTAACCATTACCCACTCTGGCCTCCCTTCTCTCTGTTTTTATAATTCCCCCTTCCTCACACACACATTTGCCTTCTACCTACCAATTTCTGTTTCTACCTTCTACCTACTGATTGTTTTTTCTCACTGCTTTTTCCTTTCTTTGCTGTGCCCCGCTCCGTTCGCCCTTCAGGCTCACTCCGCTCCCCTACCATACCCCCAAATTCCACCCACCCCCAGGACCCCTAGTCTTATACTTGCTTAGACACCCGCCCAATTTTCTCACATCCTATCTAATTTCCTGCCTCGTTCACACTTAAAACTCTCCTCTCCCATCTGACTGCCACACCCCATTTCCTACCTTCCTAATACTAATCTCCAACCTTGTCAAGCTCACCAATCTCAACATGTTCTTGCCTTTTAAACTACTTTATCTACTCCTGCTACTTAACATCCTTCTTTTATACTATACCCTTACTTCCTGTGAGTACTACACCCTCAGCAGACCTCCTAGCTTAGCTAAACACACTAGCTCTGTCCTTCCCCTACCTGAACAAACCTACATTAACCTCCTCTCATCCTGCCCTTACCTTCCCACACACTATCACAGAGTACTCCATAACAAGTATCACACACCTAGAAAGTTCTACCTAATACCCTCTAAAAACTCAAAATTATTTCCACTCCCTCAAACACTCTTACTGTTACATGGGGACATTCACCCCAACCCTGGCCCAAATACTTCCCTCCTCCACACCCTCTCAAACCAAACTACTAACAATTTGAGTTCACCTTTCTCTTCTGACTCCCTTTCTATAGCACACCTAAATATTCGTAGCATTAACAATAAAATTACACAACTCCATGCTTTAATTGACCTCTACTCATTTGATATTCTCTGTCTCACTGAAACCTGGCTTAAACCAGGTACTAAAGACAACGAAATTACTCCCCCTGGCTATAGCATTTTAAAGCGGGATCGTCTAAACAAAAAGGGTGGTGGAGTTGCTTTACTCTATAAATCTGAACTACAGGTGTCCTCCATTGACTCCCTACCCCCCCCCCTGCTAATGCTGAAATACTCTGCAGCAAATTCCAAGTAAATAAAAGAAAAGCCATATATATAATATATTCCTATATCCCTCCTGGCAACAACTTGGATACCCTTGAAAAAATTCTCAGCTGGCTCTCCTGTAGCTTTCCTCAGGAAACCATACTCTTAGGAGACTTCAATATTGATTGGAATTCCTGCATATCGCCCAAACCCACCTATCACCTCAACCTCTTTAATTTTCAACAAACAATAAACTCCCCAACTAGGATTCACAAATCTACCAATAAACAAGCCATCTTAGACTGGATATTGGTCAACAATAACCCCCTCTCTTATAAAACTGGAATACTCCCTGACAATATCAGCGACCACCTTCTCACCTATATCACTAAACAAACAAATAACAAACTCATTCAGGCCAGCTATCGTACTATACGTAGCAAAAAAAACTTTAACCTTCCTATTTTCCTCAATGAACTCAAACAATATAACTGGTCAGCTTTAAAACACCTTCCACTGGAGGAAGCAGTGGCCCATTTCAACAACACATTCCTCCAAATTCTTGAATATCACGCCCCCTCATGCTTAATTAGAGCAGGATCCAAAGCTGCCCCTTGGCTTTCTAAAGAGACCAAGCAAACAATGCTATTAAGGAATAAACTATGGACAAAATGGAGAACAACTAAAAACCCAACTGACCATCAAAACTTCAAACACCTTAGAAATACCACAAAAAAAACTTAGCCATCTTGATAAAAAGAATTATTACCTTCAATATCAAGAAAATCAAAATCATAACCCCAAAAAATTCTGGTCAGGAATCAATAAACTGCTCCATCCAGGAAATACCAAAACACCTACTCCAGCTAACTTAGCACAGACCCCACTCAACTTAATAGCCAATACATTCAACAACTTCTTCACTGAAACAGTCACCTGTCTTGCAAAGAACATGACTCCCCACACTTCCCTTAAAAACACCTCCCCCCAAAATAACACTCCCACTCTAACATTCGTACAGTCTCCACAACCTATATACAAAAGTTACTCTCAAAACTAAAACCATGCACTCCTTCAGCTGACCAACTACCAGCTGAATATCTGCAGCTAGCATCAGCAGAACTAGCATACCCAGTCTCCATTTTAATTAACAGAACAATAACCAAATCTACTATCCCTTCCCTCTGGAAAGTCTCCTATATCATTCCTCTGCATAAAGGAGGAAACTCTAATGAACTTTCTAATTTCTGTCCTATAGCCTTATTATCACCACTATCTAAAATCATGGAGCGTTGTATACACCAACAACTTTTAGATAATCTTTTACATAATAGCCTACTTTCAGACTCTCAACATGGCTTTAGACCTTTCCATAACACTTCCACTGCTCTTCTCTCCTTCACAGATACTATCAACAAAAATCGCAATAACAACATATACTCTTCTGCTTTGTTTCTTGACCTCTCTAAAGCCTTTGATATGGTCAACCATCAACGTTTACTAGACACTTTGAAATCTCTCTCACTTGAACCTTCGGCATTGCACTGGTTTGACTCTTATCTGAAAGATAGACAACAAGCAGTCCTTTGGGACAGCCATCTCTCCTCTCAGCTCCCAATCACTATTGGTGTCCCACAAGGATCCATCTTAGGACCCCTTCTCTTCTCCATATTTATAAACAACCTGTCTATCTCACTCCCAACACCCTCATGTATTCAATATGCAGACGATTCAACTCTCATCTGTTCTGCTGTATCTCCAGCTGAACTTCATTCTCCCACCCAAAAAGTCTTTACAGCAGCAGAAAAATGGTTCCAAGATATCTGTCTCCTCCTTTATCCCCAAAAAACTAAATTATTACTTTTCTCTCCAACCCTTAAATCTGCCCCTCTTTCCTTTTCTATTGTGTCTGACAATGGCACTATTATTACACCTGATAGTTCCGCTAAACTACTAGGTGCTACAATAGATAATCAACTAAACTTTGATTATCACATTGACCTAACTATCAAAACTGTTAATAAAAAGATAGGTGCCCTCTATAGACTTAAGGCCTTTCTAACAGCAACCACCAGGGTGTCTTTAGCCCAAACTCATCTTATCTCTACATTATTATATGCCTCCCCATCTTTTATAAACCTTTCAAAATTTAACCTTCAGAAACATGCCACAGCCTACCACAGCATTGCCAGGTTTGCCACAGGTTCCCCATTTCTCACACATCATTGTGTTAATCTCAAAAAGCTTGACTGGCTTGAACTTCAAAATCTCATTCTCCTACATCAATTAGTTATTACCTATAAAATTCTCCATTACCCTTCTAATACACCCATACTAAATAACCTTGTTGTCCCTTACAGGAATCTTACTTCCCGTCGCTTCAGCTAACAAAATACTAGTGGCCACCCTCAAAACACACAATAAAGCTGGGGTCTCCTTGTTTACAAATACCATTGGCTCACACTGGAATAAACTTCCCATAGAACTGACCACTCTAGGCTCATCACAACTTTTTAGAAAACAACTAAGAAACTATTTTAAAACTCACTGGCTATGCCCTTGCTCAAATCCTGACTGATCTCAGCTTCCATCTCTCTTTTCAGCTTTTTCCACTACTCTTCCTCATGTCCCTATCACTACCTTTACCCCTCCTCTGTACTTCACCTACCTTCCACTTGGATATTACTTTTCCTTTATATTTTCTTCTCTTTATATTACTGCAACCTATCATCTCACCTTGTATCTAAATCACCCAGCTGATGAAATCTGTTTCTTAAAACTAGTGCCCTGACACAAAATTTTTATCAAAATTGTTAATACTGTAAATAGTTGAATAGAGTCTTGTGTGAGTTACTGCTTTATTTCTTCTTTAATTACTCTTCCAAAGATTTTGGAATAGAAACCCTCACTCTATGTTTAGTTTTTATATATTACTTTTGCACTGTTACTTTGCTACTTGGGAATAGTTCTTTACATGCTTATAATGTCTATCTTATTGTGCTTTTTTGTTTATTTTATCATTATTATGTACCAGTATATAGTGGAGCTTTTCTCCTCGGGCCTCTGCTGAAAATGGACATGTATCTAGCCAGACTAGCCCGGTCAACAAATAGGGACATATACATTTCACCTTTCATAGTGAGAATATCAATTATACAAAGGATGTAAGGTGTACAGTAATGTAATAAAATTGCACGGTCTTGGGATGAATGCATTGAAGGTGTTCACAGCCCAGGTAGCTTTAGCAGGCCTTACTGGCATCCCACAAGGCTCAGTCCTGGGATCTCTCTTGTTCGGTATATATTTCTCGGAGGTACAGGCCAACAAGGAAGGATCAGACTGACCAAGTTCGCAGATGACTGCAAACTAGCCATAATCAACTCTCCAGCAGACCCAAGCATCCTACAAAAGGGCCTCAAGCTAAATGCCAAAAAGTGTATAGTCATTCCCTTTGGCAAAAACAAAGTGCCACAAATTACCACATAGGTGGTAATCCATTAACGGAAGAAGTAATTAGGACCTGGGGACCCAAGTTGATAGCAATCTCTCATTTGAAAACCACGTGGCCAAAATGGTTAGAAAAACATTTTATATAGCCCACCTAATCATGAAGGGATTCACATCTAGATCAGGGAGGTCATCGTGCCTCTTTACTCATCCCTCATCAGGCCCATAATTGAGTACAATGCCCCTTTTGGGATGTACCTTACCAGACACCTGCAGCAACTAGAAAGACCCCAAAAGTACCTCACCAAGAGGATCAAAGGGCTCAAACAGATGCCATATGCTGCTCGGTTAAAGAAACTCCAGCTCTACTCAGTGGCATACCGCCTGCTCAGAGGCAATCTGTGCCTGGCGTAAAGCCATGTCCAACCCGAATTAATGGACATGCTGCACCTCAGAAAATCCAAATCCCATCGAGCTACGCTCGAGAGTCTTGAACCTCAGCACTGAAATAAATAGGACATGCTGGAGGGACAGATTCATAACCCAGAGGCTCCCTTCACTCTGGAATAAAATCCCAGTCCAGGTTTGGCAGAGTCCCTCATTGACTCTCTTCAAGAGGAATCTTGATGAGTGGATGGGAGATCATAGGTTTACCCCAGGTATCACTTCTGTGTCACTGTTAGACAGAGGCACAGTATACTAACCTTGAAAAAGGGCATAGCAAAATTCATTTAAAATGGATGGCTTAAAGCCAAACACACTCTGGCTTAAATTTTTTTACAGATACTATCAACAAAAATCGCAATAACAACATATACTCTTCTGCTTTGTTTCTTGACCTCTCTAAAGCCTTTGATATGGTCAACCATCAACGTTTACTAGACACTTTGAAATCTCTCACTTGAACCTTCGGCATTGCACTGGTTTGACTCTTATCTGAAAGATAGACAACAAGCAGTCCTTTGGGACAGCCATCTCTCCTCTCAGCTCCCAATCACTATTGGTGTCCCACAAGGATCCATCTTAGGACCCCTTCTCTTCTCCATATTTATAAACAACCTGTCTATCTCACTCCCAACACCCTCATGTATTCAATATGCAGACGATTCAACTCTCATCTGTTCTGCTGTATCTCCAGCTGAACTTCATTCTCCCACCCAAAAAGTCTTTACAGCAGCAGAAAAATGGTTCCAAGATATCTGTCTCCTCCTTTATCCCCAAAAAACTAAATTATTACTTTTCTCTCCAACCCTTAAATCTGCCCCTCTTTCCTTTTCTATTGTGTCTGACAATGGCACTATTATTACACCTGATAGTTCCGCTAAACTACTAGGTGCTACAATAGATAATCAACTAAACTTTGATTATCACATTGACCTAACTATCAAAACTGTTAATAAAAAGATAGGTGCCCTCTATAGACTTAAGGCCTTTCTAACAGCAACCACCAGGGTGTCTTTAGCCCAAACTCATCTTATCTCTACATTATTATATGCCTCCCCATCTTTTATAAACCTTTCAAAATTTAACCTTCAGAAACATGCCACAGCCTACCACAGCATTGCCAGGTTTGCCACAGGTTCCCCATTTCTCACACATCATTGTGTTAATCTCAAAAAGCTTGACTGGCTTGAACTTCAAAATCTCATTCTCCTACATCAATTAGTTATTACCTATAAAATTCTCCATTACCCTTCTAATACACCCATACTAAATAACCTTGTTGTCCCTTACAGGAATCTTACTTCCCTTCGCTCAGCTAACAAATTACTAGTGGCCACCCTCAAAACACACAATAAAGCTGGGGTCTCCTTGTTTACAAATACCATTGGCTCACACTGGAATAAACTTCCCATAGAACTGACCACTCTAGGCTCATCACAACTTTTTAGAAAACAACTAAGAAACTATTTTAAAACTCACTGGCTATGCCCTTGCTCAAATCCTGACTGATCTCAGCTTCCATCTCTCTTTTCAGCTTTTTCCACTACTCTTCCTCATGTCCCTATCACTACCTTTACCCCTCCTCTGTACTTCACCTACCTTCCACTTGGATATTACTTTTCCTTTATATTTTCTTCTCTTTATATTACTGCAACCTATCATCTCACCTTGTATCTAAATCACCCAGCTGATGAAATCTGTTTCTTAAAACTAGTGCCCTGACACAAAATTTTTATCAAAATTGTTAATACTGTAAATAGTTGAATAGAGTCTTGTGTGAGTTACTGCTTTATTTCTTCTTTAATTACTCTTCCAAAGATTTTGGAATAGAAACCCTCACTCTATGTTTAGTTTTTATATATTACTTTTGCACTGTTACTTTGCTACTTGGGAATAGTTCTTTACATGCTTATAATGTCTATCTTATTGTGCTTTTTTGTTTATTTTTATCATTATTATGTACCAGTATATAGTGGAGCTTTTCTCCTCGGGCCTCTGCTGAAAATGGACATGTATCTAGCCAGACTAGCCCGGTCAACAAATAGGGACATATACATTTCACCTTTCATAGTGAGAATATCAATTATACAAAGGATGTAAGGTGTACAGTAATGTAATAAAATTGCACGGTCTTGGGATGAATGCATTGAAGGTGTTCACAGCCCAGGTAGCTTTAGCAGGCCTTACTGGCATCCCACAAGGCTCAGTCCTGGGATCTCTCTTGTTCGGTATATATTTCTCGGAGGTACAGGCCAACAAGGAAGGACTGTGACTGACCAAGTTCGCAGATGACTGCAAACTAGGCGCCATAATCAACTCTCCAGCAGACCCAAGCATCCTACAAAAGGGCCTCAAGCTAAATGCCAAAAAGTGTATAGTCATTCCCTTTGGCAAAAACAAAGTGCCCACAAATTACCACATAGGTGGTAATCCATTAATCTGAAGAAGTAATTAGGGACCTGGGGACCCAAGTTGATAGCAATCTCTCATTTGAAAACCACGTGGCCAAAATGGTTAGAAAAACATTTTATATAGCCCACCTAATCATGAAGGGATTCACATCTAGATCAGGGGAGGTCATCGTGCCTCTTTACTCATCCCTCATCAGGCCCATAATTGAGTACAATGCCCCTTTTGGGATGTACCTTACCAGACACCTGCAGCAACTAGAAAGACCCCAAAAGTACCTCACCAAGAGGATCAAAGGGCTCAAACAGATGCCATATGCTGCTCGGTTAAAGAAACTCCAGCTCTACTCAGTGGCATACCGCCTGCTCAGAGGCAATCTGTGCCTGACGTATAAAGCCATGTCCAACCCGGAATTAATGGACATGCTGCACCTCAGAAAATCCAAATCCCATCGAGCTACACGCTCGAGAGTCTTGAACCTCAGCACTGAAATAAATAGGACATGCTGGAGGGACAGATTCATAACCCAGAGGCTCCCTTCACTCTGGAATAAAATCCCAGTCCAGGTTAGGCAGAGTCCCTCATTGACTCTCTTCAAGAGGAATCTTGATGAGTGGATGGGAGATCATAGGTTTACCCCAGGTATCACTTCTGTGTCACTGTTAGACAGAGGCACAGTATACTAACCTTGAAAAAGGGCATAGCAAAATTCATTTAAAATGGATGGCGAAAGCCAAACACACTCTGGCTAGGCTTATAAATGCGCTAGGGCAGATAGGCCTAGTATGAACCTATGAACCTATGAACATTGCAAACTGAACATACCACCCACAGTGTTTAACCACCACATGTCATATACCAGCACTCTATGCTGTCTTGTTTGTCACACACTAAAACCTACATACAAATATGGCATACACACACAAGGTCCACACTATAAGTCCCTGGACCTCACAGCTGAACTGTTGGACCTTGCTGCAACACAAACCGGTGTCACATATGAACACCCACTAACATTGGGGGGTATATATGGCAACAGATGCTAGATAAGCATACTAGACTGCTACAGCAGTTGCCAGTGCTAAGCTACACTTTAATATGACTATCATGCATGTGTTGTTCTGTCACACCCATGTTTATATAATGTCAGCGCTAATCCCACCAACAGCCATTGGCCACACTACTGTACAGACCACAGATAACATGGATCAGATCTTTGACATTTAATGCTGAGCTACACATTTCACAGGTATGTCCCACAGCCCACAGGTACACACAGTATTGTCCATAGCAGTAGTTAAGCAGAGCATCTGTGCATAAAGTACTGCTGCCACATATGAATGGTTCACATTATGTAGACTATTCTTCAACAACATCTACTACATGCCAGTAAATACATATTCCTTTGTATGATTTGGTAATATTTCTTTTTCCTTTTCTCTGTCTCTGTCTCTCTCTCTCTGTCAGTCTCTGCAATAGAGTGATTGAGTTTGTTGGCAGAGATTGCAGCCTGCTTTTGTAGGAATTTGCACATGAGCATGTGATGGCCTCTGCACCAATTAGTGGCCACCATTTGCTAATTGCATGCAGCCTGCTGTGTAGTAATTGCAGTAATCACTGTCATAGCAACCCAGTACTGTAAATTGCTGACTCATGTAGGCATGGCCCTTTCAGCTTTCCAAGATGGAGATCATCCTTGTTTGGTGTGGACATCAGTGTTTAAGACAGCAGGTTGGTATAGTGCTTATATCAGAAGCCAGGGGTGTAGCCAAAGATTTACATTTTGTACTCAGACCTAATGTTGCTGCTTCCATACCCACTTGTCAGTGTAGAAATGGACTCACCCCTCAAAATGCTACCCCAAGATACATGGAAAGATGTACTTTCTTTTCAACTGTTACAATTAACTGCCATACAAAGCTAGTTATTGAGATGTATTCCTTTGGCACAAGAATTGTTTGTGAACTGCTATACTGTGAATATTCATTTACTCAGTTCTAAACAGTTTGTGCTTTTTTAGTGTTGACATCAGCACAAGCTGCTCAGAAAAACTGGACACATGTCAGTACTGTGAGTATGCTTACCTACATCCTTGGTAGACCCTGCACACACAGGTATATTCTACTTTTGGGTAGGGTTGCAGAAGTACAGAGAGCGTAAGTAGTATTGTGTGGATTTTATCTTGCTGGACTTACAGGGTTGCTGTGTACATGTTAGTTGATCAAGGCAAGTAGTCTGTCTGCGTAACGCCCAACTGTGGACCTATCCACATGGTAGCCAGAGAATAGCCTGTTATTTTTTTGTCCGTGCACCACACAGGTCTTTTCAGCAATCGAGCAATGGCATTCTTACAGTTGGTTACTACCAGTACATGGCTACATCCATTTGTATTTCAGTGTTGTATTCCTACATAAGGGTATGCTTCTGAAACTCCTTCCAAAGCTATTTGCACGGTGTGTAACAGCAGAAAGGTTGATATGCCTCTGTGTTTGTGCTTCTGCCAGACCTCTCCACCACACAAGTACATATTTGAACAGACTCAGGGAAAAGTAAAGAAAAAGTCAGGGACAATCAGGGACACCTTTAAAATATTAGTGCCATTAAGTTGAGACATTGAGAGAATCAGAGCATATGAATTAATACACCTTTTCTGAAGTAAAAGAAGTGTCTAACTCTTAATTATTGTTATTATTCATTAAGTGTAATTCACCACCTTTCTGGCCAAAGTAAGTAGTTTTTGGAGGGATTCAGAGGGACAGAGCTAAAATTTGTTTCAAAATCAGGAACATCCCTGAAAATTAGGGACATTTGGGAGGTATGGCCTCTGCCCTAAACAGATATGCCAGTGTTTGATCTGCTGTGATACTGTGTGGGGTTGTAAAGTGATGGTGTAACATTATTTCCTGCTAGAATGGCTGCTTCTCTTATCACAGTCATGTAATGTAATCCCACAACAACTGTTGGTCAGCATCCACAGAACAAGTTGTGTGGTATGGTATTCCTATTTTTCCTTTACATTCACTCATTCTGATGCATAATATATTTATTTAAGCACCAACTTGATGTATATCTACCGTGACTTAGTGGTACTGCATGTTGTGTAGTGTGTGCAAGGTTCGGGGTTTGAGGCTTACAGAGGTGTTTTATTTTGCTCCTGAGCAGAACAAGGGCCCTCACATACAGAGTGACTAAGGCACTTTTAAGCAGTTGTAAGCGGGTTTGCATGGGTTTGGGCATTGCTGCGCATTGCTTAGCCAAGTGCAAACAAGCGCAAACCCGCACAAACCCGCTAACTACTGCTTAATAGTGCTTACTCCTGCTAAATCCCAAGCTCATTTCTTTGAAAGAAAAGGAAAATGGGGAGATAGGAAAGTGGTGAAAAAGGGGCACAAAGAGTGAAAGACAGTATGGAAAATAGCTCGGGATGTGCAGGACGGGTGTAGGGAAGGTCCATAGCTGCCCATATCTTCAACAGCAACAGCTGTGCATATGCAATAAATGTGACAGTAGATATGAAACCTTCAACCCCTGAGAGAGGGGTGAGGACAACAAAGTATGTTGTAATGCCAACTAAATAACATTTCATGTGTCCAGTGGACATGTGTGCAAAATGGGCAGCTACGTATGGGGTGTAATTCTTTTTTTGGGAGCAGATTGCCCTTTTTTTTTTTCAGGTGAGAGTGGAATGTGGGGTAGGGGAAGTAGGTATATTTGGGGAGGTAGGTTGGGGAGGTAAACAGACAAGACAAACAAGACCCATACAGGGGTGGTATGTGACACGTGGTGGGTGAATACCTCTGACAGGGAGGGATGTTTGGAAATCACAAGCCCATGAGCCCCCAGATGGAAACAATGGGACTGAGGTCCCCACCCATGGGCAGTCACCACTGCACCTTCACGGCCCAGAGGGTGGCTGTGCTGGGGGCTGTGTAGGAGGGGCAGGCTGACCCAGGCATTGCACCACTTGGGCCTCATGCTGGCATAGAGATTCTGCAACAGAACGTTCAATCACTCTACACACCACAGCCCAGACCATTTGAAGGGTGATAGGTGGCCCTCCTCTGCCCACACTTGCACGGGGGGGCGAGCCCCATCCCCTGCAGCACTTCCACCCAAAGGTGGCACAGGGCTAATGGAGGAAGAGGTCCCAGGCTGGGCACCAGATCTGCTGGTGCCAGGTGCCATCGCCAGCTGAGGTGGGACAGGTTGGTCCGCTGGGACCAGCCTTCCCATACGAACTATGTTTTGAAGAGTTTAATAAAGATATGGGTTAGTAACAGTCAACAGCATTCCCAATTAGTTATAACACATGCAGAATTATTCCCATTAACTCAACACACCAGATTTTCAACAGTTGAAAAGCAAGCATAACACATGCATATATAGAACAATAGTAGACATTACAACAGCATGCAGGTTGAATTGATGGCAACAGGCCACCAATATTGTGGTATTTTAACAGGGCACATACATAGAAATAAATGCAAATATTTATAAACCAATAGGACATATGTCCCAACAAATGTTTTGAGATTAGACATATCGATTGAGGTGTGGAATTGCATTTTTTATGCACATACAGTAAGGTGGAAAAAGATAGCTCAATTAACAACTTATATATCCTTCTAGTTTTTACTGCATTCCTATTAACTGCAGTTATATGTCCCTTACATGCATTATTACAATACCCAATGTCCTTATATTGTGCAATTTTGCTAGATCATTATATACATGAGCTGTATCTTACTTACAAACTGTCCAAGATGCAGATGTTACTGCAACATATTTTGAGAGTTTCTCACACACACTACTGCTAAGATGGTACACTGACAGCTCTACTTTCATATAATTATCTAGATATGTTGAGGTAAAAGTATCAGTTAAGTGTTAACAGCTCCCTACATTTCTGGCAGCACACTGACATTTCTGGGGAACACAATACCAAGCTACTCATGTGCCAGATTAACCTGTACGTGCTGGGCATGAACCAACAGTTGAGAGCTGTACATATGCATAAAATCTACTGGCACTCCCTTCATCCACTTTATATGGGCCTACCCAAGTGTGGATTGAAACTGCTTAATACAACACTACTATTTGTAGAATGCAACAGTACAACAACATATCAAAGAAAATGACACAGATGCACTCCAGGAATTATACATTTATTAAAGGATTATTACACCTTTATTTATTGGGTTAAAACACTTTTTGAAGGCTCTCTCATTTATTTTATATAACAGTACATGCAGAATAATTACTAACCTGCCTCATGATGCAGCCTTTGCAGCCTATCTTCATGGACTTGCTGGTTCATAGCCCGGACACCTGCAGCTGTGAAGTAAATGCAATGATATTGAGACATACCTATCCATAGTATTGACAAGCATAGCAATTCTTAGCTACTTAATACAATGGCTACTTACTCAGTACTGGGGCATTAGACATCACATGGGATACCTGGATCCACTGGTCCAGTTGATTGTCCCTACTTCGCTTCAGGTCAGAATAATGGTGCCTGACCTGCTCACCAGTCCGAGGAACACCAGTGGCACTGGTGAGATCATGGGCAAGAATGTTCCAGGCCTCTGTTTTATATTGGGTATCCTGGTACTGGCCCCGCAGGAGTCTTTCCTCATGATTGTGGACAAGGAGCCAAACCATTACTTTGGACTCCTCAATGCCCAGCGTTGCTCACTAAATCAATTCCCTTCTCCAACACCGGCCATGCTGACTGCAGAAGAAAGCTACAACCAGTTATAGCAAGTATTCCCGCCTGTGGAGCTTAAATATGCCTCATTTCCTGCACTTATTTGTGACTGGCCACTTTTGGAAAAACTCAGCTGTAGGCACGCCTGCTTAGCTGATGTTGGCAATGTTTAAAATTCCTTTGATAGATATGTGTCTGTTGAAAGTGCATGTTTACAAAATGCTGTCATGGCTTAGTGGTTAAGTACTGTGACTATAGTGCACAGTATCCTGCGTTCGAGCCCTGTCACTGCTTTTTATTTTCCTACTGGGCAGACCTGACTGGTTAAGGTACAATAAAGGAGGTGTGGCCATGTTTAACTGACTTTGCTCAACTTTGCCCGACTTTGTCCAATGTTGCTCAATGTTGCTCGACGTTGCTCAACGCTGCTCAGTGTTGCTTGATGTTGCCCAACGTTGCACTGGTTAGCACGGTGCGCAGCTACGTGCAAATATGTTGTTGTTGTGCTGGTTAGCGCAGTGTGCAGCTACGCGCAAAGACATTGCGCTGGTTAACGCAGTGCGCAGCTACAAGTAATTAGATTTAAATATGCTCAATTCTGGTAAAATGTGCTTAGCAGTACTTTATATTGCTTAAAATAGGGTACTCATGCCTCAGAAGGCATAACCATTTCACCTTCATATATATATAATTCGTTCACTACTACATTTAACTTTTCAATGCTTTTTACAAAACTTATGCATAAAAAATGTCAGGAAATATTTTTGTATACAGATTTCCAACAGAAAATGGAATGTGCAGTAGTGGGACTCGAACCGGGAATGCCTCCTCTTTGTGTGAAGGCTCTAACCACTACGCTATTGCTATTTTGCTTAATTTGCATATATTTTTCTTATTATCCTCTTCTGGTGTCTAAGCTGCTAACTGTAGCTAAGCAATGGGCAAACCCACGCAAATACGGGCAGCTATATCGGATGAAATTAAAAAAAATAAAAAAACGTTTCAATTTTTAATTTTGTCAGTTGTTTAACATATGGGGGAGTGTAGTGTTACATTGTGCACATGTGAGTGGAGTCGCTCATGTAACTTGAAATTGCGGCATTTCTTCATTGCAGGGGCATGGATTTTTGGACTGCTCGGCAGTCCGACACACCCCCTACACTCGTTCATGCTCCATGTAAGCTTTAGAGTTGAGGCAGCACGCCCTCATTAATATGCATGGCATGCTGCCATCATACTCTTAGACTGGCGCTTCCGTGTAAGACTAATCTAGTCTTACACGGAAGATTAGTAAATCATGGGGACCATGTTTACTGTGACTTATAAAATTCAGTTTAAGACATAGAACCTAAAGAATACTACCACTATAAAAACAGTTTGTGCTGTAGAGTTTGCCATTTATACTTCTTTAATAATCCTTATGGTTCCAGAGATAAGAGCATTTGTTTCAAGTGTGAGGATATAATTTTGTTTCTGTGAAAAGGTTTAGGCTGCACCCATTGGAAGTTACTGTGCAAACTTCCTGAGCTCCATTGGAGTGAATGAGTTAAAAAAAGTACCACTAATGCAATGTGATTGCAAAGGAAACCAGGAAAAAGAGGACTTTCTTCCTCCCAGAGACATGCCTGTGACATCACAAAATGGGCATAAAGTGAGAGGAGAGACGGGTGGTGATGAGTGAGGTTATGGGAGGTGCAAAGGGTTTGCTTTGGCCCAGCTTTGGTGCAACAAAAGGTGGTAACACTATTCCATCCATCCATTCATCCACTCATTTTCTATGCTAAATGTCCTAGTGAGGGCTGCACAGATAGTAAGCTCTGCTGAGTAAATCAGACTTCCCTGTCCTGAGCAATAGCTGCCATTTTATTCTGTGGGGTCCTCAGGTGTTCCCAGGTGAGCTAAGAGATATAATCCCCTCATCATTCACTGGGTTTGCTCTAGGGCATCCTTCCAGTGAGCTGGGTCCTCAGGTGTTCCCAGGTGAGCTAAGAGATATAATCCCGTCAGCATCCACTGGGTTTGCTCTAGGGCATCCTTCCAGTGAGCTGTGCATGGTACACCTCCCATAAAAACCAGTCAGAGGGCATTATTGCAAATGCACCCAAATCACCTGCACTTTTAATATGGAGAAGCAGTGGTTGTACACCAAGATCTTCCTGGAGAGCCAAACTCCTCACTTTATCATGGAGAGTGAATGAAGTTACCATGTGAAAGCACCTCATTTCTGTTACTTGTGTCTGTGATCTCATTCTTCCAATCACTACTCAAAGATCATGAGCAAAGGTGATGAGGGGTACATAGATTAACAGGAAACATGAGAACTTTGTCCAATGAGTCAGCTTTTTCTTTCCCACCACAGACTGGTGAAATGCCATCAATGTTTCTACAGCTGCCCTTCTTCTGTCAATCTTCTGATCTCCTCTCTCTTCACTTATGAGCTAGACACTAAGATAATTAAACGTGGCCACTCTTTTTTAGGGACAGAGCTATGACCTCTGAGATGGAGGTGCAGATTTTCATGCTATCCGCTTATAGTCAGTATTGTGAATCAGTCCACTGCTTGCTGGACATCATAGTCACTTGCATCTTAAAGGACAATATCATCTGCAAACAACAAAGATGCCACTTTCATATCCCAAAATGGATACTCTGTAGACCTCAACTGTGACTTGGTATTCTGTCCATGAAAATCAAAAGCAGGAAGGGAGATGAGACACACCTTTGTTGGGGCCCTATGCCTACTTCAAATGCATTTAACTTAACTTTGGCAAAACAGGCAATGCTCTCACTCATCAAATGAAAGGACTGCATGGCACAAAGCAATACCTGTAAAACCCTGTACTGTAACACATCCCAAAGGCCATTATGAGGTATGTGGCTATATGCTTACTCTTAGGTCCACAAAATGCATATAGAAAGTTGTGGCAAATTTTCATGACACTTCTAATATCATTGTAAACATAGCTCTCAACTGTCCAGATTTTTGACTCATATTTTTGGGTTGTTTTTCATGAAATTGTAGCTTTCTGGCAAACCACTGTCAAATCACTGAGGACTGAAGTCAGAAGATAATGGCAGACATTTGATTTTCAGACTTAATATCCTTCAGAAAATTCATGCTAATGCAAAACCTATTATTCTATCAACTTTCTAAGTTTGTAAAAGCAATATTTTAAGTGTCCCTATTTTTGGGCTTTTGTCCACCCATTATTTGTGGCTTTGTCCATATTTCTTGCTCTAAGAAGTTGAGAGGTATTATTTTAAAGATTGATATTTAAGACACTGTTCCATGACCAGATTGGAATTTGCATTGCCCCTCCTGAATTAGAAGCTTGGCTATTGGACAAAGTTCCCTCTCCTGTACTCTGGAATATTTTTTCTAGGGATGTTGAGAAGTATGATCCATTTGTAACTCTAAAATGCCCTCCAGTGTTCTGTTTGGAAAATGGGGACAACTACTCCACTTTCTCACTCCATGGATATTGTGCCAGATTTCTATGCTACAATGAAAAGGCATGCTAAACATGCACCCCAACAAAATCCAACACATTTCTGGAAAAATCTCAGCCACTCTTGTAGCCAAGCCACAGAATAAAAATATTTATTTGCTGTAGTTACTTTACTTGTTGAAATACATTTAGTTCTACTACTTGCTTCTGACACTGCATCCTCAAAAAAGAAATATCCACTAACTTCAGGAGTTCCTCAAAATGCTCCTTCCAACTTTAGCCAATGTCCACAGTCAAGGTAAACATTTCCACCCTGACTGAGAACAGTCCTCAGAAATCTGTATCCACCTCCTGAGTCACTAAATGATTACTAGAATCTGTTTGATTCCATCAGAAGGTCAGTCTCCCTGACCTTACCAAGGTCCGCTTCTACCCAGGCTTCACCTGCTACCTTCTTAGCTTTTGGAGCCTATCAAGCACACCTAGACATCCCCACCACTAACACTGCACAGAAGGTCTCTTCCTTCAACCAGACTATTTCCTGTATTTGTTGTGTTCATCAATAGATCCTATGATTACTGTTAAGATAAGAGCTGGCCACCTTTAGGCCATGACTCCTTGTTGTTGCCTCAGCTACTGAGATCTTGAAGAGGGTCTGTTCAGACTCCACATCACTGACTTATTCAGGTATATGGCAGAAGATCTTCAGAAGTTAGTTATTAAATGTAATGAGCATTGGCCAAGCATTCCTACAACATCGTAACTGCATGCTTAGGTTTCCCTGGTATGGCCAGCTATTTACCCTAGCCATTTATTCTAACTCATGACCAAACTGTGATCAGCTGACAACTCAGCACATTTCTTAACTAGACTGTCCAGAAGATATGGTCTCAGGTGTTATGGTATGACTGCAAAGTCAATCACTGACCTTTGCCCTATGCGGCTCTGGTGCCAGCTACATTTACAAGCATTCTTGTATTCAGACAGCTGTTTGCTAGAGGCAATGTATGACCTGCACAGAAGTCATAACTACTTTCCTCTATATATCTCCTTTATGCATCACATGATTAACCAAAGAACCTTTCACTGAATTTATTAGAAGTGTAGTTTACACTACCTTGCCTCTATTTAGAGTGTATGAAAAGTAAACTGTTAAAAATGGTACTTATACCACATAGGTAAAAAATAATCTACCTAAAGTGTTACAGCCTTGAACCCATTATACAGTAAAAGGTTCCGGGCTGCTCTCCTGCTTTTTTTTAAACATTTTTAGTATTTCAGCTTTTAGTCAAATCCTTTTTATTTAGGTGTATCTTCTTATTTCAGCTGCTCCCATTAAGGGTCACCACAGCAGATCATCTGTCCGCAGAATGAGTGGCAGCAGAGTTTTGTGGTGTTGAGTTGCCAGCCTGGTGCCCAGCCTTCCTCATAAGGCACACATACTCACACCCAGGGTCAATTTGCAGTGTCCAATCCACCTGCAGCATGTCTTGGGAATATGGGAGAGAATTGGAACACCTGGAGGAAACCCACAGGATCACTGGGAGGACATGCAGACTTCACACAGAAGGTAGTCCAACTGAGAATTGAACAGGAGAACCTCCGTGTGAGTTGATAATGTCAACTACTGCACTACTGTGCCACCCTCTTTTTTTTGTTTAGGTTTATAATTTTCTTAAAATTAGTTTGAATTTCTTTACTGTTCAGTAATAGAAAAAGGCTAAAACAGTAAAAATATGTCTTCCCTTTTTCACTCTCCTTTCGTCCCTCTGTCCGTTCTCTCCCTCTCTCTCTGTCTCACACACACACACACACACTCACACACACACACACACACACACACACACACACGCAAATATCTATTCAGTCAGTCCTAGACAACAATAACATAATTATATTACTGTAGCACGTCTGCCACATATTCTTATCTCTGCAGACTCTACATTTAGTGGTTTGCAATTCATGCCTCTTTCAAACATAGGTTGCAGTTTTGTGATTTCATCAGGTTACAACGATCCAGAAAATAATTATATCTTCTGTAACAAGGTGTCGACAATTTCTGTTTTCATCAGCCGAAATTAATGGATGGACTGCATTTTCTCTTCGGTCCAAGAGTGTGTGTTCATAGTTCTGTATTGTTAAAAACAAAGATGATTTTGTTCTAACTATAGAACAAAGACATACAGTGATTGGCAAATGCACTAAATATTTATGTTTATTGGTTGTATATATTGTTTCCCTAACATTTTAAAGTACATTTGTGGATGAATATTTTTATGTGTGGGTCATAAGCATGCACTTATGCTGTGTTATTTCAAGCGCTGATATTCTCAGCTTCACAAAGATTTCAGTATTTCGGTGGTTTCTACATGAGAATGCATCTTTATAAACAGTAACAATGCAGTGTTGTGCTCTACTGTTTTATATGTTTAGTTGTAAAGCTACAGCTGTGTACCACTTCAGTGCAAGCTGTTTCATGACTCCCAAGACAAAATATCAAAAAAATATCTCTCAAGCTATCTAACAGGGTAACTAATATGGAAAACAAATACAGAGCAATGAAAAGACTAGGTGTGCTTGTTGTAACAGACATTTTTAATACAATAACTACAAATTCAAGATGCCTGGCTAGTTAGCATGAGACACATTCAAAGTGATGTTACCATACAGTAACATAGGTGTAGTGTTATAAAACATTCATCTGTATGCTTTACTACTGACCTGACATTTACACGAAAGACCTAACATGAAAGGTTTGTTTAAATGTTAATAAAACATGAAAAAAGTTCTTGACAGCCATGGTGGCTAAGACTTTCCTAGCAGTAAATCCAATGGCTATGCCTCTGCAGTTGCTACCTATGTGAAGACTTGAACTCTCTCCAGGAGAAATTCTTCCCAGAGAAATATATAAGAATTATTTGGCAGACTGAGTGTGTGACATTGTTATTGCTTAGCTGCTAATTAGACAGTAAAATCTAAGAAGCAATGTTTATGAATCATGCATTTTTTCTCAGTGACCTGTTAGCAGTTCTATGTTACAATGTTACACTGTATTAGAAAAAAAACTAACTCAAGGCCTAGGGGGCTATCAAACCATTTGTGTCCTAAATAAATGCCCATACTTAAAACTGTGCTTCCAAGCCACAAGACTAACTTGATCTTAAAGAAATTCAATGCCTATGTTAGTGTCAGAGAAAGTAGAAGCAATTTACAAATCCTGACTGTCCTCTGAATGAAAGAACCTTTTCATAAACATGTTTTAAAGGTGTTTACTTGCAGTAAGACATTCCCCCGGATTCACTAATCTTCCGTGCAGGACTAATCTAGTCCTGCACGGAAGTGGCAGTTTAAGAGGAGGACGGCAGTGCGCCATGCATATTAAGGAAGATGCACTGCCTGAACTCCTAATGCTACACGGAGTGTGGACGAGTGCAGGGGGCGCGTCTAAGAGCAGAGCTCTCAGAATAAACACATCCCTGCAAAGTAGAACAGAAGAATGTGTAAATAAATGAGCGAGACCGCACATAAGCATCCGCATATCCCCACCAACAGTTCCCATGTGTTCAACAGGAACAGTACACTTAAATAAAACGAAGAAACCCTTGTAGTATTTTTTTTTTAAAACCCCGAGTACAGCTAACCGTAGGTGCGCGGGTTTGCCCATCTCTTAGCTACGGGTAAAGCAGCTGAAAAGGCTGAAGAGGATAACAAGGAATATATATGCAAATGACGCAGCATAGCAATAGAGTAGTGCTTAGAACATCTCCCTAACAAACAGGCATTCCCAGTTCGAGTCCCACTGCAGCACATATCATTTTCCATGTGAAACCTGTATATGAACATATTCTCACATCTTTTTGCCATATAACCTACATAATAACATTTAAATGTGAACTGGAGTACTGCATTAAATGCACATTTGAAATGTCACTGTCATAATGAATAAGGCACTAGTAAGCAGGTTTAAGCAAAAATAAGCAGTAGTAAGCATGTTTAAGTGCATATGCAAGGAGGTAAGCATTGCCTACACAGATTAAGCAAAGTAGAAGCTAACTGAGTGTAAGAAACTGTAACCAGAGGTTAGCATTGCTTACCATCATGCAAACCCATGCAAACCCGCTTACAACTGCTTTAAAGTGCCTTAATCACTCTGTATCCAATGGCCCATGTTCTGCCCAACAAAAAAAAAACTGCCTCTGCAAGGCTCAAACTCAGGACTTTGTATACTATAGTCACAGCAGTTAACCACTAAGCCATCATAGCAATAGACATTAACGAGGTATCAGCAAACTAATTCTCACCACAGGAAAACCAAACATGTGAACTGAATCTATGTACAGTGTGAAGTGGTATAACCTTCTACATAAGATAAATATGTGAACTGGAGTGCTGCAGTAAGCATAGATTTGAGGTGTGATTGTAATAAAGTGTAGAAGTCCTCAGGTCCCCATACAGTGTATGTACACATGAATTATGGATACCAGACACATATATAATCAGTAATGAAGAATAAATCATTGCCAAATGACAAATATAGTGATAATCAACTATTAAGCAATGCTAACCGCAGCACAGCTCATGTTAGTAAGTGTAAGCAATGTGTAGGGGAGCCAATTCAATCTGCCTAGTGGTATACCTCTTTAAGCAGTGCCAACCTTATGTAAGCAGGTGTGCCCATAGCTTAGCCTTTTCAAAGCTGGCCAATCATGGGAAAGTGCAGGAAAATGGCCGTATTTAAACCCCAAAGGCGGGAATACTTGTCATAACTGGTTGTAGCTTCCTTCTGCAGGCAAAATGGCTGGTGTGGGTGAAGGCACTTGATTTAGAGTGCAGCGGTGGGGTATCCAGGAGTCAAAAATCATGGTATGGCTCCTGGTAAAACATCATGATTAGAGACTACTGCGGGGCCAGTACCAGGGATCACAGTATAAAACGGAGGCCTAGGACAGTCTCGCCCGTGACCTCACCAGTGCCACAGGTACCCCCAGACTGGTGAGCAGGTCAGGCACCACCATGCTGACATGAAGCGGCGGAGGGGGGGATGTACTGGAACAGTGGATCCAGGAGTCTTGGCAGATGCCCAATGCCCCAGGACTGAGTAAGTACTCATTCTACTAAGTAGTAAATAATTGCCTAGCTTGTGTATGCTATGGATAGGTATGGCTAAATATCAATGCATTTCTCTGACAGCTGCAGAGGAGCAGGCTGCAAACCAGCAAGCCCATGATGCTAGGCTGCAAAGGCTGCGTCACAAGCCAGGTTAGTAATCAGTCTGCATGTACTGTCATAACAAAAAATATAAGATCATTAGAAAGTGTTGTACCAGTAGAAATAAATGTGTAATAGTCTGTGAATAAAGGTATAACCGCTGGAGTGCTTCTGTTTACGCTTTTCTTATATGTTGCCGATCTGTTCCATACTATAAATAGTACTGTTGTATCTTAAGCAGTGTCACCCACAATGTGGTATGCTGATAAAATTGATACAATGTTCAGATAGAAAGCTGTATGCATAATTACACCCAACTGTACAGAATTTGCTAGAATGTTCAAATTGTAAGTTGTATGCATATTCATAACCTACAACTGTTCCAATCTGTCCAGCATGTCCAGATAAATGGCCCATATCACCAGCTTGGTACCCTGTTCCCCTGAAATTTCAGTGTAATGATTCAAGAAATGTAGGCAGCTGTCAATGACATATAACTGATCGTCAAACGTGTACATAGTCAGAGAATGTATATGAAAACAAACCTGTCATTCTAGCACCTCACCCAAAGTGTATGACAGCAATTCTCAACATATGTTGCATTAACACCTGCAACCTGTCACGCCTGTATGTAAGACACAGGTCACGTATATAATAATCTATAAACCTACCAGTGTACAATATAAGGCCATTGTGTAGTGTAATAATACATGTAATGGAAAGACCACTGCAGTGACTAAGAATGTTTTGAAAACTAGAAGGATATATTAGTTGTTAACTGAACTCTCTCTCTCATCCCTACCATATGTGCATAATAACCCAATGACACTCCTCAACTGGTATGTGTACACTCCAAACTTTTGTTGGACATATATCCTAATGGTTTATAAATATTCACATTTGTTTCTATGCATGTGCCATGTTAAAATACACCCATATTGGTGGCCTGTTGCCATCAATGAAACCTGCATGCTCCTGTAATGGCCACTGTTGTTCCATATATGCATGTGTTCTGCTTGCTCTGCAACTGTGTTAAATCTGGTGTGTCAGGTTAATGGGAATACCTACACATGCTGTTATAACTAATCCTGAATGCTGTTGAATGTTACTAACCTATATCTGTCATAAACCTGCGACAACACAGCTCATATGGAAAGGCCAGTCCCAGTGGACCCACCTATCCCACCTCAGCTGGCCATGGCACTGGGCACCAGCACATCTGGGGCCAAGCCTGGGACCTCCTCCTCCTCTGTAGGCCCTGCCCCACCTTTTGGAGGAACCGCTGCAGGGGATGGGGCTTGCTTCCCCCTCGGAGTGGGCATGAAGGGGAACCTGTCACCCATCAACAGGTCCAGGCCGTGGTGCATAGGGAGCTCGATCTGGAGTATTCAGAGTGGCTATTCCAGCTTGAGGGCTGAGTGCCACTATTAGAGGAGCCTGCCCCTCCTACACAGCCCCCAGCACAGCCACCTTCGGGATCATGAAGGTGCAGTGGTGACTGGCCATGGGTGGGGACCTCAGTCTCACTGTTTCCAGTTGGGGGCTCATGGGCTTGCAACTTCCAAACACCCCTCCCCGTCCAAGGTGTTTACCCCCCACATATGTCATATACCGGCCCTGTATGCATCTTGTGTGTCTTGTCTGTTAACCTACCCAAACTCCCTCCCCAAATATACCTACTACCCCTCCCCAACATCCCACTCTCACCTGAAAAGAAGAAAGGCAATCTGTTCCCACAAAAAAATCTCGCCCCATACATAGCTGTCCATTTTGCACACGTGTCCACTGGATACATGTAATCTGGTCTAATTGGCATCACAATGAATATATGTTGTCCTCACCCCTCTCCCAGGGGGTTGAGGGTCCAAATGTACCTGCAAATTTAGTGTATATGCACAGCTGTTGCTGTAAAAGAAATGGGCGGCTATGGACCTTTCCTATACCTTTCCTGCACATGCCTAGCTATTTTCCCTACTGTCTTTCCCTCTTTGTGCCCTGTTTTTTACCACTTTCCTATCAACCCCTTTTTCTTTTCTTTTAAAGAAATTAGCACGAGGGAAAGCATCAATAAGCAGTTTTAAGCAGTGGTAAGTGGGTTTGCGTGGATTTGCACCGGGTAAGCTATGCCTTCACAGGTTGAGAAATTCAAAGCTAGCTGACTGTAAGAAAACATAAGCGGAGGTTAGCAGTGCCATACGATCTGAGGAAGACAACAGTCAAAAGCGCTTATCGGTTATCTTCAAGGGACAGTTTTGAGCTTTTTATTTTTCATTTTATTTTCAAGTCAAAGTTTTATTCGTATTAAAGGACTACATTTTAACTGGAACACTTGTGGATTTCGTTGATTGGCCATCCTTGGATGGATTTTCTGTCTTTTTTCTGCCAATATTGACTGTTTTTGTGACAGACCACCTTTAGCGTTTGGGAGTTATTTATTTATTTGCTAGTTACTGACTACAGTCCTGAGATCATCCATGCCAATTGCCAAGAGAATGAGGTTGTTGTTGTTGTGTCTTTTGGCTTTTCCCGGTTAGGGGTCGCCACAGTGGAACTCCGGTCCGCTAATGATTGGCAGTAAATTTTTACATGCCAAGTTGCCAGCTGTGATGCACAACCTTCAACGAAGGTACGCCCATTCACGCATGTCTCCACACAGAAGACGCTCTAGATGAGAATCGAACAGGACAACATCTTACTGTGAGGCAACAACGCTACCGCAGCACCACACAGCCAAGAGAATGAGGTACAGGCCCAAAATATGAGCCGAAAATGAATAGACATATGGACAGATATATATCTGGAAATGTAGACAGATAGACAGCTATATGTATATATATATATATATATATATATATATATATATATATATATATATATATATACATGCACAGATAGAACTGTGTATAGCATTACCACATGGGAACAAAATGCTGAACCACTCACTACAACGTAACAGACCATATGCACTGTTAATGGGGTTGAGGGCTCAAATGAGGGATACCTGGTAATTAGTGCTATGTTACCCCCCACACAAACACAGCCCTAACAGATATGCTGTGCAATCCAATATCCAGCACATGCAGTTCTTGACTACAGGACCCTCCACAACACAGCCACAATGCTTTAACAGTAAGCCAATTCACCTGTAAATGTCAGGGCAATATCTGTAACATATCATACAGAAAAGTCATTCTACTGTAGGGAATGTACAATGTGGAAGGAGTACACATTACAATGGTTCAGATATGCACACACATTTATACATTGACAAATATGTTCAGGTATATATATATATATATATATATATATATATATATATATATATATATATATATATATATATATAGATATATATATATATTATATATATATATATATATATATATATATATATATATATATATATATATATATATATATTATATATATATATATATATATAGGTAGATGCACATATACACAGACACAAGATATTAGTAGCCATACATATGTAGAAGTAGTGTGGAAGTACTGAGTGCAAAGTATATCCCTCAGCCACAAGCCCTGTAACTGGTACCTGTGAAATGTGTAGTGTGGCAGCCATTGCCACAAATGAGAATACTTACATTAAACATATGCCCACTCACAATTCAAAGGACATGACACGACACACAGGTATGCATGCACAGAAAATCTTTATTTATGTACTATACAATAATGTATGCCACTACTTACAGCACATAAAGTCTGAAATATGTAATCAGTGATGAATGCAAGGCCCACACAAAACAGTAGATGCAAGCAATGTGGATATATAACATACTATGCTGTCCAGGCCAAGGCCTTCAATTAGTACAACATTAGACAAAGGATTTGCCTTCAAGATAGGTAATAATCAACAATTACTGATGTAGTTCAGCAGCCTCCAATTACACCCTGTAGTCAAGCCCTAGGGGGAAATGTATTAGTTGTAGTAATGTCAATGTATCTGTCACATGTATGGACCCTGACCAACATATTTTGTGGGAGTCCACAATATGATTGGGATGGTAGCAGGAATGCTAGCAGTAAATAATGATAGGCCATTACAAAACAACCCCTAACTGTATCACAGCAGGACAAAGCCTGCCACATATGTGGAGGACAAAGGCAGGAACACAGGGCCATACTTGCAATATTGCTGTTACACATCCTGGAAATTCCTGGTGTTACAGGATTTGTTGCAACATACCCTTATGCAGGAATAAGACATCAGAAACACAAATGGATATAGCCATGTAGTGATAGCACGCAACATACAGACTGCCAGTGATATATTTAGGACAAGACCTGTGTAGTGCACAGACCAGACCAAACAGACAATCCACTGGCCGTCATGTAAATAGGTGCACAGTTGAGAGCTAGGTACACAGACTGCATTCCATCCTAAACTACTATGTACACACAAACACTGCAAGATCAGCAATATACAATGCACATAACAACACTACTCACTCTGTCTGTAGGTCTGGAACCTCATACAAATGTGTAATTGGCCTGTGTCTGCAATTCCTGCTATAAGAGGTATTGCAACCTGCTGTCTGTAACACTGCTGCCCACATACAGGAAGGATGTCCTCCATACTGGAAAGGTTAAGGGACAACACCCACATGAGTCAGTATTTTATAGTACTGGGTTGCCATGTCAGTGGTTATCTGAAGTACTACACAGCAGGCTGCATGCAGTTAGCAACTGTTGCACACTGATTGGTGCAGACCCCATCACCTAATCATGCGCATCACTTACAAAAGCCATGCTGCAATCCATTCAAACCAGCTCAATCACTCTAGTGGAGTGAGAGAGAGAGAGAGAGAAACACACAGAAAAATAAAAAAAATAAAAAAAAAACCTTAAACAACAACAAGCTGTCACAGCTGTCAGAAAAAAAAATGATAGGTATGTAAAACATATATGTATGTAATTGAATGTAGCATGTGGTATAGAATAATAGGATATATGATTTGGAATGATTTATATGTGCCATCTGTAGTTGTCCCTGTAATGAAGTTCTGCTGAACAACTGCTCTGGACAATACTGTCTGTCCATGTAGGCAGTGGGACATACCCACCAACTGTTTCAGATCAGCAATGAATGACAAAGATTTAAGCCATATGTGTGTTTGGCATGTTAGTGTGGGCAATAGCTAGTGGTGGAAGTACTGCTGTCAAGATAGACACATGGGTGTTAGAGCACACCACTCGCAGGACAGTCATGTTAATGTCTAATGCAGCATGTACAAATGCCATAGGTGTATAACAGGCTTACCAACAATCTCTCACCATATATACCACCCTAATGTTAGTATTTGCTCATATGTGACAACTGGCTGTGTTGCAGTAAGGCAGAACAGTGCAGCTGTGAATGAAAGACAGTTACAGAATGTGGACCAGATGTCTGTATGCACCCCACATATAGATAAATATCTGTGTGATATATAATTAGACAAGTATGTCTACAGATATACAGACACTCATATAGATATAGGTATATAAACAACCCACAAGATATATCTACACATATACGTACATATATGTATATATATATATATATATATATATATAGAGAGAGAGAGAGAGAGTGGCACTGACAAGCATGGCTACAAACACATAGCACAAAGCATTGCACAAACACATAGCACAAAGCTTGGTACAATACAACATATGCCCCAATGGTAGACAAGCAGCCGACATACCAATTGCATTCTGTGAATGGTTTGTTGTAGCTGATATGGTGGGGAGAGACAAAGATGTGTATTAAGAACTATGGTAAGCCTGCTGTATGAGTTGCTCAGACCTGTTTCCATCTTTATGTCTTCCAGGGAGGATGCCCCACACCCATTTGCCAGCTTACAGTGCTTCCGAAACAGAAGTCATCATTGAACATTTGGTACAGTACTATGAACAGCTGTTTGGCCAGACAGCCCATGATCAGCAGGAGAGGACCGCCCTGTGGAATAAACTAGTCCACAGGGTCAATGATGTCGGACTGCAGAACCGCAGCTATGAACAGGTCCTGCATCATTGCAGTGACCTGCTTCGCCATGTACGTCGGCGTGCAACTGCTGCACAGGGGGACCACCTCACAACAAGGGGGGAAAGCCACCAATCCACCCCTCACCCATGTGGAGGAGCTTCTCAGGAGCCTTGTGGCACCTGCCCACCTGCAGCACCAACAACTGGCAGGGCACATTGTGGAGGTGGGCGCCACTGACACACTGGCTGAGGAGCGTGCAAGTAGGGCCCCAGGGCACATCAGTACACCACTCTTGTGTATGCATCTGCATCTGTAAAGGTACATCATGCAAATCTGAGATGTCATATACATAGTCTGTTGCTGCGTAGTAGTAGTAAACAGACGTGCATAAGCTGTAGTATTGTGGACTCCTACTGTAGATGTAACGTAATGCTGCACTCACCATTTACGAATGCCACAGCTGTGGCCACTGACAACTTTCCACACTCTTATGTAGGTCAATCCAGGATACCACCACAGCAGAAGCCTGTAGCCGGTGAGTATTGTTCATGTTCATGCATGACAATACACTGTGCATGTAATGGCTATGGGATATTCCATGCACACATCTAACACACCTACCCATACTGCATGCTGTACACCTTCAGGTTTTGTTGTTCTGAAATGCACTGCATCACAGTAGGGACCATGCTGGGGTATCAGAAGGGTACAACAGATACATGCAAGATAACTAACATCCTGTTATTGTGCAATGTGTCCACAAGGATGAGAAGTATGGCAGGACACACAGCCTACAGTAGGGACATGTGTGAAACAACACCCTCATGGCTGTATCTGCACACAATCAAGTTAAGTAACTGTGGCAGATGTAACCCTGACCCCACAGCAATAGTGACAGCAGTGTGTGCACACCAAGGGATGTGCACATGAGTAGACCTTGTAACCATGCATAGTTCTCGGACATGTGTAGGGCACCCCCCCCCCACAGCCATGGTAAGCTCTGGTGGGTGTCAGTGTAATAGTTCTGTACTAGTCATACATGCACTGCTGATGTTGTGATCTGTAAAGCAGACATCAGGCATTCACAAATGATATCTGTTCACATATCATCCCAGGTATTAGGTGCTGTAACACATAGGGGCTGTGAGCATTGGAGCTGACATAACTGACACAGTACTACATATGCAGCAATGGTTTGTACACCTGTGAGGTATGGTGCACAGTACAAGGCAGGGTGCAGAACAGGTCCACAGTAACACTTCGTACATGAGTGCAGTGTTAACAAGGGGAAGGGCCAACACCTACCAAAACAGCCCATTCATCACACACATGTATACTGACGCTAGCATGAGGTCACTATAGTTGCACTGCATGCTGTTGAGCACCAGATGTAATGCATGCTGACAGAAGGGTAATGGGAGGACTGTGTGTACAAAATGTGTGCAACCCCACATGTAGGCATGTGTGTGGGGGGGTGTGCGTGTGTTGATTGTGTGTGTAAGTGCAATCTTGTGGAGTGGAGTGTTGTTGATGCATGTCAGATGTGTGTGTACATGTGTGTCTGTTTGTGTGGGTGTCCACATATGCACAGGTGATAGTGGGCTCGATCACATGGCGGTACTTCTCCTTGGGATTGTGCTGTACATGTACATGTAGTGACACATGAGACACCAGGACAACCTGTCCGATATATGAACACAGGACAGCTGATAGCATAACAAGGTCTGTAGCACAGAACATGCATTGGGAGGGAAAGTACATATCAGGTATACACATCATATTGCCAGCAGCAGATAGATAACTGGCTACCAACATATGCAGCACTACTAATGCAATGGGGAATTACCAGACCACATCAGTGAGTGTATCCAGGTATTACTGTTGTCTGCATGATGGGTTGATTCTGCAGCAGATGTGGCATGGACTGTGCAAGACTGTAGTATGAGACTCCGGTGTGTGACATATGTAGTGAATGTAGCAGCCCCAACAATATAGGGGTCATGTACACCATGACTGGACATACACAGAGTAATACTGGATGACAGCAGTGAGGCCATGTACAACCTACTCCACCAAAGTCAGGGAGGTGATGGAGTAACAGGTCATGTGTTGTGATCACATGTGTAGGCATGGATAGGAATGATATGTTAATGGGTAGCATTAATGAGTGTATGTTAGCAAGTGCCATGCAGGATGGGGAACATATGTAACTGAATGTGGGAATGTCTGTAAGCCCAGGGAAAAGGAGGTAGTAAGGTGGACTGTCAGTGTGGGTGTACACGTGTGAGTGTGTGTGCGTGTGTGTGCGTGTGTGTGCGTGTGTGTGCGTGTGTGTGTGTGTGTGTGTGTGTGTGTGTGTGTGTGTGTGTGTGTGTGTGTGTGTGTGTGTGTGTAACTGTGACTGTGTGTGTGTAAATGTGTGTACTGTTATGCAATGCTGTACAGGTCTTAAAGTGTATGTTTGTTTCCCCCACAGGTAGCGAAGTGGGTCAGGGTCCCTCCTGCATGCAAACTGAGGTAGGTGTCCATGCAGACACTGATGATGATGATGGTACTGTTGAGGCATAGGAGGGGTTGTCAGAGGCCGAAACTGTGCCATCATAATGTCATTGCCCTCCTAGCCACCCTAAGCCCACACACAGTTACAGTGCCCCTACAAACCCCATCACACGTTACCATAGCAGAGGGACAGTTGACGGTTGGTGCCAGTGACCAGGAAAGTGTGGTGTCCATGCCAACTGTGTCAGGTCACAGTTGGCATAGCCAGATGTCTGGCAGGGCACCACATCGGCAGATGTACCTTGGTGCTTGTGAGAGGGCCACTGGTCATCATGCCCCTGGCACAGGCGCCACAACTGGTACCACCAGGAGCATGTTTCAGGCCATAATGGAGGCACAGGCATGTATGGACATGTACACCAGACAGGGCCTGAGGCTGCAGAGGGCTGTTTTTTTTTTCTGTAAATGGCAACCTCCATGATCTTGCTGCTGCCCTCCATGAACAGACCGAGGTCATGGATAGATGGTGGGGTGAGATGGTGGGCCTCCTCAACCGTGGAATGTCCATGCTTGAGTGGTGCGATGGCTGCATGGACGTAGGCAAGAAACACCAGCAGCTGGTGGTCAATGTGGACATGCCAGGACACCAAGCTGCTCCCATAGTGGCAGTACCTGCCCAAGCACACCACTGGGGGTGCTGTCCATACCACAGCAGGCCTTGTGCATGTGGCCCTGGCCAGTCCCAGGCAGGACATGGTTCCAGCAGACACCTGTCATCATCAGGGGAGAGTAGCACCTCAAGGTCCGTACCTGCACGTGCCCATAGAACCCCTGACAGGCATAGTCAGTGTGTCCATGGCCGGAGGCACTGAACTGCACACCCTGCCAGGTATGGTCTGCAACTGTCCAACAACACCTGTATAGGGCAGCCACATGGCCGTACTGTGTGCATGCATACCCACATACTATGCAACCACACCTAGGGTGACACCATACCGACACACACCACATCACCATGCCCCAATCAATGAACCAAACCCCTCACCCACATACATTGTAACACATGTATGGACCACCCTCGGCCTCTGGCAAGCCAGCAACACACCCTGTGCATATGATGATACCTGTGCCACATCCCTTTCATCCATAACATTGATGCAGGGACAAGCTAATATGGTTCTGATGCACACGGTGACTGTTATAGAGTGCTGCAATGTACTGCAGTGTAAGATGTTGTCAGGGGTAATGTGTAATGCATACATGTTAGGTAGTGTAGCCATGCAGCTATGATGCATTTCAGCTGTCAGTAACACTGATTATCTCCATAATGTTATCCATTTGTGTTGTAGGTGTACGTGTCAGCAGGAGGATGGCCTGCAGTCATATTTCACAAGGGTATGGCACTATGGCGACACCATGGTGACTGCCCAAAGGTGGGGACCTCAGTCCCACTGTTACCACTAGGGGGTTTGTGGGCTTCCGATATCCCAACACCCCTCCCCATCAAGGTGTTTACCCCCACATGTGTCATATACCGCCCCTGTATGCGTCTTGTGTGTCATGTCTGTTAACCTACCCAACCTACCTCCCAAATATACCTACAACCCCTCCCCAACATCCCACTCCCACCTGAAAAGAAAATGAAGGCCAATCTGTTCCCACAAAACAATCTCTCCCCATACATGGCTGTCCATTTCGCACATGTGTCCACTGGGCACATGTAATCTATTCTAATTGGCATCACAATGAATTTATGTTGTCCTCACCCCTCTCCTAGGGATTTGAGGGTCCAAATCTACCTCCAAATTCAGTGTATATGCACAGCTGTTGCTGTAGAATAAATGGGCAGCTATGGACCTTTCCTACAACCTTCCTGCATATGCCTAGCTATTTTCCATACTGTCTTACACTCTTTGTGTCCCTTTTTCACCACTTTCCTATCAACCCTTTTTTCTTTTCTTTTAAAAAGGTTAGCGTGGGGGTAGGCGGGAGTAGGCACTTTAAAGCAGTTGTAACAGGTCTGCGCAAGTATGAGCGGAGCTAAGCACTGCCTACACAGGTTAAGCAATTTAGAAGCTAAATGAGTATAAGAAACTGTAACCAGGATTTAGCAGTGCTTACCTCCGGGCAAACCTGCTTACCACTGCTTTAAAGTGCCTTAATCACTCTGTTTGCAACAGGCCATTTTCTGGCCAGCAACAAAGTAAACCGTCTCTGCAGGGCTCATACCCAGGACCGTGCACACTATACACAAAGTGATTTACCACTAAACCATGGCAAATACACATAACCCTGATGTTTTCACAAACATATCATCCAGCCCAGTCATTCAACAGTACAGAGAATGTATTCCAACATATAGATGTATGTGTGTAAGTAAATATATTAATGTCCAAACAGGTACAACATATTAATAGATATATATATATATATATATATATATATATATATATATATATATATATATATATATATATATATATATATATATATATATATATACATATAGAAATATATATGAGCAAATATACATGCAAATGCCTACATTTATAGATATATATATGTCTACATCTACATGTGTAAATACATACAGCAGGTCATATATATGTCAGCAGATATATACATATACATATATAGGTGTCTACAGACAGACATCTGGAGATAACAATGGGGAAATAAAAACATGTATGCCCTCATGCAACGTTAATGGGGTTGAGAGGCCCCACACAATATACGTCTGGTACGAATAGGTATACTCCACCCCAGCCAAGCACGCCCCCCCCCCCCGTAATGCAGTACCAAGTGTTGCAGATCCCATAACCAGGACCACACATGACATGGCCATCCCTAGGATACATATACACAGACACATATATGCAGATACAGGCGTACATATATATATATATATATATATATATATATATATATATATATATGTAACTACACATACACACACACAGATATGTACAGTAAGATACATATGTAGTACGTGCACACAATATTGAGCAGTCAGTATTCCTACAGTCACCACCTTACCAACTGGAGATTGTATGAGCCACCCATTTGAGTGACATTCATAGCCTGCAACAAGTACCCACAGATATATCAAGGGGTATAACACCAGACACAGGTGCGCATAAATGAATGTGAAAGCTATATTTGTGTACTATGACAGTTGTATATGCCATGTTATATAGCTGTTTAGACACTGACATCCATATGAACAGTGTAATGCAACTGTGAAACAGTTATACTGAGACAATAGTCTGGAAAGGTTGGCATATGTTGATGTCCAGGCCGAGGCCTTCAGGTAGTACAATACTAATGACAGACTGGCCCACAGCATACCAGACAATCAACAGTACGTAATGCAGATGTGTAGGTCAGCAGCCTCTATCTACACTCTGTACACAATCCCTAGGGAGTACAGACCCCAGTTGATACAATGGGATGTATCTGTTACATAACAAGGCATAACTGACACCATCACAATCACACTGACAAACAGAACATTCCGTATGGCAGGAGGCAGTAGGCCTGCATTACCCACGGTGGATTGTATGGTAATGTACATCCAGATACCTTAAGTCAGCTTACCCCAGATGCCCACACATATTGTAACAGCCTAGGTTAGTCATGGTGCACCCCCACTACACTCACTACTACTGGGCCATATACCACAGTTACGTACACTGGCCTCTGCAGTACATTAGGGCACACATGTATTGTGTAGGTGAAGCCCACACATATATGGCCCCAACCCCCCAGTATGTGTGGGGGACAAAACAGCAGTGGAGGGATGGCAGGAATGACAGCATGACATACACACAGCCCACTACATACTAACCCCTGACAGCATGTCACATGTGCAAAGCCTGGTATGTAGGTGAAGGACAGAGGCTGGAACACAGGCACATATGTGTAAAACTGTTGTCATACAGTAAGCAAGATATGTATATGTGTACATATCTATATGGATATATGTATACTTATATATACATATATGTTTGCCATATGTCCTGCACATGGAGTGGAGCCCTACCTCAGCCCCAATAGTCCCAACCTCTCAGTGTAAGGGGATGTCATGTATGTATTGCAGGTATATGTGTAGATTATTGCTACTGTAATAGGGATCGTCTTCACAGAAATGGTGTGTGTGGGAGGCCACATCTGCTGTTAACATGTGTGCCATTGGCTACTGACAGACATCCTAAGGTCATCATAGTACAGTACCACTGCTAACACAGTAATACCCCTGTAGACTACAGCTGTGATATGGCCAATATATGTGGACAGTCTGACACACGCTGGTGACTCCAGGGGTATACACAAAACCTCTTCATGCAAGACATGTGGACCAGGCCTGTCAATGTGGATGTTAACAGCCATGTAGATGGGTATAACACGTAAATACTGGTATACATTTGCCCCCATAGGTTATGCATTCATACACCCCTGTCTGTCCTGACACATAATAACCGCTGGTACATTGGTGCCATGGCCACCTACTACCCACTAGTTAGTGACATACATCTGAACAGCATCCCACTGCTTTGTCTGACATGCATGACTGTCATGGTGGCACAGCAGAAGTACATCTGGCAAGTATCTGGACATGACATCTCACTGGATAAGTACAGTAAGCTGTTGGCATGTAACAAAACACAGTGCAAGCTACAGGCAGACTGACTCAACACTGGGCTACATCTCCCTTGTGGGAATACATATGTACCTGCATAGATAGCAGGCTCTGCAGTCATGTCACATCACAGAGTAACTGACACCTGTGTAAAAATGCATAACCACAACCAATGTGAACACTGCCACAGCCACATATGGTAAGCTCGAGTACTATTTCACCACCCTCATATGAGCCACTCACACAACAACCCTACATATACTGGGCTACTAAACAGTGTGGTCCAATGCCTGTCTGTGGCATGGGACATGTGTATGTTCACCCCTACAAACATGTAAGCTGATAGGGTGACATACAGTGGAGCAGCATGTAACATCAGATAGAACAGGACCAAGAACAATGACATCTACCACAGTTTCTACACAGGCCAAAGTACATATTCACTATACACACACTGTCGACAATTACCAGACTTACACATACCTCAGTACTGTACACACAACCACAGAATGCCCAGGCTATGTCCTCAAATATAACCCCCACTATACATAACATGTATAGCAGTCTGATATCTTACTGGCTTGTTATCAGATATGCTGTCAATGAATATAGTGTACACAACATATGCACCCCCTACTGCATGACATATGTACCAAAGTTGACAGAGTTGTGGCTGGAGGCACAAACACAGGGCCAATATTGACATCTCGCTGTGATACCCTCATACATTTAATGTCGTAACAGGGTTTGTTGCACCATATGTTCTATGAGGGATATGACGTCAGTAAATCTCCCAGCTGTCACCATCTACTAAATGCAATCCTCACACTACCTTCTGCAGTTGAGAGATAGGTGCTCTGTGGGTAACACAAGGCACCGCACACTGCCCAGTCTGCAGATGACTCTACAGATGGGGATTCCCCCATAAACATAGCACTGACATGACAAGTATTAAAACATGTAGGACAGCCATATCCACACACACCCTATTAAACCAATATTACCCCAACTGCAGTATAGCAGCACTTACAGTCTGTAGACAAGACAGGCACACCCTCCTCCTGTGTGTTGGTCTGTTTCCACAGTGTATGTTGTCAGAGGTAAGTCCCCACTCCATCTGTGATGCTGTTTGCCAAATAACAGATCTAGTTCCTGCTCACAGTGAATGAAATGGGAGGGTGGCCTAATGGTTAAGGTGCTTGCCTTACAAACACAAGGTGCAGGGTTTGAGTCTGACAAGGGATAATTGGCTAGGCTTACAATGGGTCATAAGGGCAGTTAGCCTAGTATGAACCTATGAACATGAACATGATGTTCCTAGAAATTGGGGTGTGTTTCCGTGCAATTGGCTACGGGAATGTTTCCGTGCAATTGGCTATGGGAATGTTACCACAGCTGTTCCACATGCAATCAGGTAGAGGAGGGCTGTAATTCGTGCAGAGGCCATCAGCTGATTATGAGCATGACTGACAATACACATGCTGCTGCCTATTGTCAAGCAGGTGTAAGTCTCCACATCCACCAGAGAGGGTTTGAGAGAGGCAGACAGGAGCACAAGGGAAAGATAAGTCAGGGGGTTGGGAGAGTAAAAGGTAAGCAAGTTTGTGTCACACACCTACCAGTCCAGGGTATCAAACCCCTGACTGACTATGTATTGATATCTGTCATCCCTGCATGGTGGATATTGTGATATATACTAGGGGCACCATATAAGAGATTTGCAAAACCCACTCAACATTGAGTCCAGTTGTTACACACTCACTTCCACATAGGACATGAATGACATTAAGACACACACACACACACACACACACACACACACACACACACACACACACACACACAAAACTGTCACATCTGGAATTAGACCTCCTACCTAACTAGTTATTGCACTATGCAATTATAGAAAGAGCCACTGGAGTACTCTTTCCCTAAAGGTTTATTTCGTAGTGAGTGACATCAGCAGGAGTGCCAAAGTAGGGCAAATGAGTTGTAGTGAGTGTGACTAGCCAAACATGTATTGCTCCCTACACAGGAACAGACACAAAAGCATCCACAACCCCTATGTGTGAGAATAGAATCCCTGCCAGAGTTCTATATCATACTACAGCATTACTCTGTTATAGCACAGACCACAGAGATTGCTGCAGTACTCTTTTCCCAAAGGTGTACTTCACAGTGATTGACATCAGCAGGAGTGCCAAAGTAGGGCATTTGAATTGTATTGAGTGTGACTAACCTAAATTGCCCTAAGCAGTCTGTATGCATTAACCACTGTTCTGGCCAGAACAAAAATAACCTGCCTTTGAGGGTCATAAACCCAGGCCCCTGTACAATACAGTCACAGTAACTAGCCACTAAGCCATCACAACAATATGTGAGACTGAGGTTTCACCAAAGTAATCCCACCATAGGCTAATCAAGCCAAACATGTAAAAGGAATATATATACAGTTGTCCATAAAAGACCTCTCCAAAGCCAACGTCATGCTACTCAAGGCAGAAGTGACAATGTTTGTCACACCCATGGAGACAGGAGCTGACAGTTCAACTGATAAATCCTGCACTAAGGCACTGTATGAGCACATCCACTTGTGCATGATTCCTGACATCCCACATAGAGCCATGACACTCTCCTCCCAAATCGGCAGGCCAGTCTGGAGGTCTCCTGCCATGAACAGAGTATACAACAGAAGGTAGACACTGTTGAAGGAAAACGGATATTCCAAGGATGCAAACAACTCCCTTACCAGCCCCAGTAGGAAGTTGAGATCCCTCTTGGAATCCTCCAAAGCTAGTTATGTAACTAAAATTGCCAAAGATTCCACAGACAACCACACAGCATTCTATAGTTATGTCCAGAATCTAACTGGCAATGCTCAGAAGTGCTCTGGGCTACAACAGAATGGCATTACATAGACTGCTCCCATGGAATTTGCCAATATCCTGGCAGATTGATTTCGTGCCACATTCAACCCCCCTCTTATCCCCAAAAAAGCCGATGTCAATAAGAAATGTGTTCCAATGCCCAGTAATCATGGCCACGCAGGTAGAAACTGCACTATCCACAGCTAAGAATACAGCATCAATGGGAACAGATGACATCCTGGACTTTGTACTACATGAACTACAAAATTAAATGGCAATTCACCTAACTATCCTGTGTAATCATAGCCTCACATCAGGCCTGGTGCCCACTGAGTGGCGCACAGCTGCAGTTATCTCACTACACATGGGGGGACCCACCTTGGATCCCAAGAACTACCGTGACATTAGTCTGATGAGCATGATCTGCATGGCCATGGAATGCATTATCATGGAATCTTTGAACACAGACATTGGCAACCTGCAAACACTGGACCCCACACAGATTGGGCTCATGGAGGGCCAGTCTTCTCTACTGAACCTGATTGACTGCTTTGACTCAGTCTGCATAGCTGTTGAAGAGGGTTAGGTGGTCCACAAAGCCTATGTGGCCCTCAGCAAGCACTTCAACACCATCCCCCAATATGGAAATATAATAGATTAACGTACTAATCCCACCATACATCCCTATGCCACTCGATGGTTTGCCACATGGTTTACTGACATAACCCAAATTGTAGATGTAACTGACTCCAAATCCAGCTCCAGACAGGTGACAAGTGGAGTACCTCAGGGTTCAGTCCTGGGACCACTGTTGTTTGTCATCTACATCTCTGAAGTACAGGCCAACAGTACAGGACTCTGGCTAATAAAGGTAACAGATGACTGCAAAATGCGAGTCATTATGAGCCTGACTGTACTGCATGATATGTTACTGATACCAGCCTGACATCATACAGGTGGGATGGAGTACTGTTAACATCTTGTGCCCTTGTCATGTAAGGTCCTGGTTATGGGATCTGCAACAGTTGGTAGTGTATTGCAGGGCAGACGTGTTTGGCTGTGGGGGGAATACCTATTCGTGCATGACGTATGTTGTTCATGCCTGTCAACCCCATTAATGGTGCATGTGGACATATATGTCTCTGCTATGTTCCCACTTTATCTACAGATTAATTCCATACATACCTATATATATATATATATATATATATATATATATATATATATATATATTACATAAATGTATGTATATATATATATATATATATATATATATATATATATATATATATATATATATATTGCTGAATATATGTACACATTTGGATGTAGGCATACATATCTATAGATGTAGGTATTTCCATGTGTACATGTTCATATATATTTATATATGTATATATTGCTATATATATATCTACACACACACACACACACACACACACACACACACACACACACACACACACACACACACACACACACACACACACACACACACACACACACATATATCAATATGTTGTATCTGTTTAGACATTAATATATTTTCACACACACATACATCTACATGTTGGAATACATTCTCAGTACTGTTGAATGACTGGGCTGGCTGATATATGTATGTGAATACAGCAAGATGTAGATGGCTTAGAGGTCAATCACTTTGGCTGTGGTATGAATGGTCCTGGGTTCGAGCCTAGTAGAGGTTGTTTATTTTGTTGCTAAGCAGTACAAGGGCCGAAGGATACAGAGTGATTAAGGCACTTTAATAGATTGTAAACGGGTTTGCGTGGGTTTGCGTGGAGGTAAGCAGTGCTAACCTCCGGTTACGTTTTCATACACTCAGATTCTTAATTGATTAACCTGTGCAGGCAATGCTTAGCTCCACGCAAACACACACAAACCTGCTTACAACTGCTTTAAAGTGCCTTAATCACTCTGTATCCAACGGGCCGTGTTCTGGCCAGCAACAAAATAAACAGCTCTTGCAAGGCTCACACCAAGGACCCTGCACACCCTAGACAAAGTAATATACCATTAAGCCATGATAGATACACAGAAATTCAATGTTGTCAGAAACATATCATCTAGTCCTGTCATGCAACAGTACAGAGAATATATACCAACACCTAGATGTCTGTGTGTGTAACTATATTAAAATCTGAACAGATACAACATATCTGTATATGTATATATATATATATATATATATATATATATATATATATATATATATATCACTATATATTCACATATATACATGCATATGCCTAATTCGACACATATATGTGTCTGCCCCTATATGTCTACATATACACAGCATGTTACATATGTGTACTCAGATATATATCTATGTAGGTATATACGGACATAGTTATATATATGTTAGCAGATATATATATATATATATATATATATATATATATATATATATATATATATATATATATATATATATGGCCATACATCTGTAGATAGCAATGGCAGATTAACAAATACACATATGTCCACATGCACCGTTAATGGGGTTGAAAGGCCCCACACACTATACGTGTTGTACAAATAGGCATCCCCCCACACCCAACCACATGCGCCCTGCAATACACTACCAAGTACAGTCTGTCTCCCATAGGACATGTAATATGTGGAAGCCATCAACATCCCCAGGATAGAGATACACTGACACAGATATGCAGGTACAGATATATATATATATATATATATATATATATATATATATATATATATATATATATATATACATACATGTGACTACACATACACATGCAGATATATGTATATATATATATATATATATATATATATATATATATATATATATGTACAGTAAGATACATATGTAGGAGGTGCACACAATATGGAACAACCACTATGCCTACAGTTAACACCTGAACAACTGGACACTGTATGGGCCACCCATACAAATGTTAATCGTTACCTGCAACATATACCCATAGAAAGGTCATAGGAAAGAAACCACACACAGATTTGCAGAAATGGGAATCTGTTAGTTGTGTACTATAACAGTTCTATATGCCAAGTCATATAGCTGTTCAGATACTGGCAACCATATAAACAGAGTACTACAACTGTGGAACAGTTACACCAATACAGTAGTCTGGAAAGGTTCACAACTGTTGCTGTCCAGGCCAAGCCATTCAAATTGTACAATAGTGGAGACAGACTGTGCCACAGGATACCAAACAATCAACAGTATGTACTGCAGGTGTGTAGTTCAGCAGCCTCTACCCACACTCTGTACAAACTCAGTAGGAGGTAAAGACATTTTGTGGTCAAATGGGTTGTAACTGGTACATAACAAGGCATACCTGACACCTTCATGAGCACACCGACAAACAGAACAGTTTGTATGGCAGGGGGCAGTAGGCTTGCAGTAGCCCAAGTAATGTAAGTAATGTCAATATAGCGGAAGTATACGGTACTGTACATCCAGATACTTTGTGGCAGCTCACCCCTGATACCCCCACATTTTGTAACAGCCTAGGTCATTTATGGTGCTTCCCACCAAGACTCAATAATACAGGCCCATATACCACTGTTACTTACACTGGCCTCTGGAGTGCATAAGGGCATGCAGAGATATTGGCCAATATATGTGGATTTCCGGACACACCCTGTGCAGTCCAGAGGTATGCACATAATCCCTTAGTGCACAGCATGTGTACCAGGCCTGACAATATGGATGTAGACAGCCACATAGATGGGCATAACACATAATGACTGGTATAATTTGCCACCATCGGTTTTGGATTCACACACTCCTGTCTGGCCTGACACATAATGACTGCTGGTACAGGGGTGCCATGGACACATACTACCCACTAGATATTGGCATACATTTGTACAGCATCCCACTGCTCTGTCTGACATGCATGACTTTTAATGGAGGCCCGGCAGCAGTACATCTGGCAAGTATCTGCACATGACATCCCACTTGGTAAATACACTAAGCTGCTAGGCATGTAATAATGCACTGTGCAGGTTACAGGCAGACTGTCTCAACACTGGCCTACATCTCATATGGGAGAATGCACATGTACCTGCATATATAGCAGGCTCAACAACCATGTCACAGCAAAGGGTGAGATACACCTTTGTGACAGTGCATAACCACAACCAATGTGAACACAGCCACAGCCACATATAGTAAGCTAGCATAATATTAAAGTATATAGTCTATCTGTTCTACACCATCCTCATATGTGCCACTCACAGAATGACCCTACATATACTGGGCTGCTACACAGTTTGGTCTGATGGCTGTCTGTGGTATGGGACATGTGTGTGTATGGCCCTACAAACATGTATGGCAAAATGGTACCATACAGTGGGACAGCATGTAACATTAGATAGAAGGGGAGCTAGAACAATGACATCTACCACATTCTGTACACAGGTTAAAGTACATATTAACAATACACACACTGCTGACATTCACCATCACTACACAGACCTCAGTACTGTACAATCATCCACAGAATGTCCAAGTTATGTCATGAAATATAACCCCTACTGTACATGACATATGTAGCAATCTGAAATATCACTGGCTTGTTATCAGATATGATGACACTATGGTATACAGCACATATGCACCACTTCATGCACAACATATGTACAAAGGTTGACAGAGGTGTGCCTGACAGCACATACACAGGGCCAGTATAGACATGTTGCTGTGATAACCTCATAAATTTACCATTGTAATGGGGTTTGTTGCAACATATGTCTTATGAGGGATATGAAGTCAGTAATTGTCCGGCCTTCACCATCTACAGACTGCAATCCTCACACTACCTTCTGCATTCCACAGATAGATGCACCGTGGCTAACACATGAAACCAAAGACACAACACTGCCCAGTCTGCAGATGACCCTGCAGAAGGGGATCCCTCCTATACATGGAACTGACATGGCAGGTATTGCAACATGGATGACAGGCATATTCAGACAAACACTGTTAAACCAACATTATTCCACATGCAGTATAGCAGCACTTACAGTCTGTAGTCAGGTCAGGCACATCCCCCTCCTGTTTGTTGCCTCTTTCCACAGTGTATGTTGTTAGAGGTAAATCCCCAATTCATCTGATATGCTGTTTGCCGAACAATAGATCTACTTCCTGCTCACAGTGACTGAAAAGGGCCAACACCACCATGTTGTTCCTAGGTATTGGAGTGTGTTTTCATGCAATTGGCTATGGGAATGTTACCACAGCTGTTCCACATGCAATCAGCTAGGGGAGGGCTGCAATTCATGCAGAGGCCATTAGCTGATCATGAGCATCACTTAAATTACACATGCTGCTGACTAAGAAAAGCAGGTGTGGGTCTCCCCATACACCAGAAAGGGAGTGGGGGAGGCAGACAGAGGCAAATACATGCCAGGGAGGAGTGGGAGAGTAAAACAGAAGCATGTTTGTGTCACACACCTACCAGCACAGGGTATCAAACCCCAACAACTATGTAGTGCTATCACAGTTCGATGCAGTTATTGGATGTGCCGCATGGGTTACTTGCTGTGGAGCACTCAGGACATATAGGTGATGGTGATTGACATCTGCAACAGGGATACAGTAGATATATGGTAGGTGGTGTACACATGCTTGCCTGCATGAACAGCTGCCAGCATCAACACAGGCACACTCACACAGGGACACACACACATTGACACATTTGGCAGGGCCAGGAGTGCAACTCATCACTACTGGGATTGCCACAACACATCGATGTGCAGGTATCACATGCACCACACAGGTCATATGGAGATTGTATGGGCAAAGAGTATGATGAGGTGTCAGACATCAGACAGCATGCTTCAGTATGCCCTGGGGGTTGTAGTGAGTGTGGATGTGGTTATACGCACCATACAACACACACACGAACACACAGAGTGTCAGTTCTGACATGCATGGGTGCATGTCTGCATGGGTGTGTGGTGGTCATCTGTGCCAGCAGGCTGTACAAGGGTAGGGGATGGGTATATCTTGGCATCAGGCCACATGACAATGGTCTGCATTGTGTCTCAGTCCTTTAGTCTCTGCATTTGCCCAAACAGGTGGGTATTGCATCACCCATCCAGTCACCTGGGTGACTATTGTGTATGGCCAATGCTGTGCATTACTTGCCATATATATGTTCCTTACTCCATGACATGGATGGTGTCTGGGATGTGCACACCTCCCACATGCATGTACAGTGACATGTGAAACTGTACCTGGGGTGTCTGGCCCATGTTGTGAACACAGATTATCATCAGATGTGCCAGTCTTGCCCACCTGTGGCAGGAACTGGTAATGGGCAGCAGGTTTACTCTGCATCTACATTGATAGCATGCTAACAGCATTCCCTGATGTCAGTGTCATCTGTCCATACAGGGCATGTTGTCAGGCATGGTATGTCCATTGGGAGTCACATGTGAAGGCACCACGGGGGGTGCAGGTGTCCATTTGGGAACATGGTGGAGGTGCACTGTCTGCATGTATGTGCATATTGGACAGATGGGCAGGGTGACATGCCCTCTGTAGCCCACTGCAATCACTGCATAGTTACTATCAGTGGCCAATATGCAGAGTACTACCCACATATTGGCTGTTGCCTAGGCATGTGTGTGTGTATGACACATGGGTTGTGTGTGTGCTCTGGGTAATAGTGGGGTTGCTAACTGTAATTGGCTGGCCTAGATGTCACATGTCTGGGTATGGCTTTGCACCCCAGCCTCTCAGCTAATTTACATTTGTTATCCCTGTATGGTTGACATGGTGATACATATATATATATATATATATATATATATATATATATATATATATAGTAGGGCCACCATAAAAGAATTGAGCAAAACCCCCTCCACATTGCCCACACTCACAACCACCTCTACACAAGATACGAGTTACAAATACACACACACACACACACACACACACACACACACACACACACACACACACACACACACACACACACACACACACACACACACACACACACCTGTCATGTCTAGTAGTAGAACCCCTACATAACTAGTTTATTACATTACAGCACTACGCAGTTATAGCACGTGCCATGGACATTAGTGGAGTACTTTTTCCCCAAAGGTGTATTTCACAATGAATGGCATCAGCAGGATTACCAAAGAAGGACATTTCAACTGTACTGTGAGTGACTAGCCTAAAATGCATTACTCCCTACACAGACAGTGAGACATATACAAAACATCCACAACTAACACATGTGGGTATAGAACCCCTGACCAAGGTCTATATCACACTACAGCATGGAGCTGTTATAGGATACACCTCAGGGATTACTAGAGAAATCCTTCCCCAAAGGTGTATTTCACAGTGAATGACATCAGCAGGATTACCAAAGTAGGGAATTTCAACTGTACTGCAAGTGACTAACCTAAAATGCATTTCTCCCTACACAGACAGTGAGATACACATAAAACATCCACAACTGACATGTTTGGGTAGAGAATCCCTGACCAAGGCCTATATCCCACTACAGCATGGAGCAGTTATAGGTCGCACCACAGGGATTACTGAAAAACTGTCTCCCCAAAGTTGTATTTAACAATGAATGGCATCATCAGGATTGCCACAGTAGGGCATTTGAAATGTACTAGGAGTGAGTAGCCTGTAATGCATTGCTCCATACACAGACATTGAAACACACACAAAACATCCACAACTGCCCAGGGTAGGGATGGAACCCTACCCCAGTTCTAAATCACACTACAGCAGTACGCAGTTACAGGACGTGCTACAGAGATTACTGAGCTGCAACATTCCCAGAGGTGTATTTCTAGGTGGGTGATATCAGCAGCCTTGCCAAAGTTGATTATTTGAATTCTAAGTAGTGTGAGAACCCTAAAATGCATTGTTCTCTACTCAGTCAGATTCACACATACACACACACACACACACACACACACACACACACACACACACACACACACACACACACACACACACACACAGTTACCAGGTCTGAGGTTGGAACATCTACCTAACTACATTATCACACTACAGCAGTACGCAGTTACAGTACTTGCTATGGAGATTACTGGGCTATGACTTTCACAAAAGTGTATTTCTAGGTGAGTGACATCAGCAGCCTTGCCAAAGATGAGTATATGAATTGTACAGTGTAGTGTGAGTAGCCTAAAAAGCATTGCTCTCTACTCAATCAGACACACACACACACACACACACACACACACACACACACACACACACACACACACACACACACACACAAACACTTGCGAGGTCAAGGGTTAGAACACCTACCCAACTACTTTATCACACTACAGCAATACACAGTTACAGGACATGCTACAGAGATTACTGGACTTTGATTTTCCCAGAGGTGTATTTCTAGGTGAGTGACATCAGCAGCCTTGCCAAAGTTGAGTATATGAATTGTAGGGAGCGTGAGTAGCCTAAAAAGCATTGCTCTCTACACAGTCAGACACACACTCACACAGCTGCCAAGTCTGGGGTTAGAACTACTACCTAACTAGTTTATCACTACAGCAACATGCCGTTATGGGACGCGCAATGGAGATTACTGAGCTACAGCTCTCACAAAGGTGTATTTCACATTGCATGACCTCAGCAGGCTTGTCATAACACTACTATGGGGAGGGCAGTGTGTGCATGGGCCATGACCCATTCATGTAGGGGTTGACATGCCACATGCGGGCACACACGGGGTCATATGTCACAGGTACTTTTATACAGCTACTAGATCACTACTTCCTTGTACAGTCGTGTTGCACAGCTGGCATGAGCACCACATAGTCTGTTATGCTGAGAGATACTGGTGACTAGTATCTGCAGTGAGTGACATTTGCACCTCATGTGTTTGGGCCCTTTGGCTGTGTGCTGGTTGGGACAGGCCTGGATGTCTCCTTGTCACGGTCACCCTCTTCCACACATCTATGTCCATCTGCCTTTGGTTTATTATAGTGTGTTGTCCTTACATATATGTCTGTATTCCTATCCACTATGTGTGCAAGGCAGGAGTGGTGCATACTGACATGTGTCTGCACTAAGAATTGCAACTGCCAGATATGTCGGGTCCACTGGTGTTTGCAGACATGGCCTTCATGTGTTAACGTGTGTGAGCATGCCCAGTATGACCTTTCAGTATGTGTTGACTGACACTGCCTTCATTCTTTAAGTGTGTGAGCATGCCCAGTATGGCTATCTGGATTGCATGTGTGGATCAAGTCCAGGTAGTTTGTACTGTGGTGCTGACCTTTGTACATGTAGCATGCTGTGTCTGCAGGGTGTCTATCAGTCATTTAGCATTTACTGTTGCTATATATCTGCATAGCTGGGGGGGGGGCACCTGAATGTTTCTACATTTCTACACAGGAGTGTGGGGGGGAGGCACACCTGACTATTACTATAAGTGTACGTAGGATGGGGGGGGGGCACACCTGACACTTTTACATATTTGCTAGGACTGTACTGGCATGTCGGGTACTTCATTTCAGTCTGTAGTCTTACCTATCGTGCTGGCTAGAGGCATACCAGTGTACTACAGATCTTAGCTTTAACTACCTACATATTAGTTTCTGACTTCCTAGCCTTCACATCTTACATCCAACTGCCTGGCCTGCTGTAGTCTGTCTGTGTAGGCCTGGGGGGGTTACAAATAGGGCTCATTCAGAGGCCATAGTACAGCATTTGTTTGTGTTTGTCTACACCTATCCTGCTGGCTGTAACTGTTGTTGGGTATGTGACCCCCCCCCCAACTGGCATATGTGAGTCACATTCCTTGTGGGTGCCCCAGTATTGAGGGTGGTGCTGCAGGGCTGCTTATGTCAGATGCACATAGTACACTCCCTATACATGGCTGACCACAGGTAGTGTCATGTTTGGCATCCCTTTTACTGTATGTGTGAGTCAGAGAGAGGCGTCATTCCCTGGGTCTCTACTGTGTCAGTGCATGTGCTATGCATTGCCTCTTTGCCAAGGCCAGGGCATACTGGGCATGCCTCCTTCTGCCTACTGGAGCAGACTCAGGTTGTTTCTCCTCTGAGTCACTCTGTGCCTGTGCAGGCCTTGGCAATGGTGGGGGGCTGTGTGGCCCTGCCCCATGCTGTCCCTGCTGCATCTGTTTCCACAGGATCATATTGTGTAGCATGGCACATACAAGGACAATTTGAGTACATGTAGTTGGTGAGTGTTGCAAGGCTCCACCAAATGTGTCCAGACACCGGAACTGTGACTTGAGCATCCCAAACATACGCTCTATTATGATTAATTTGTGCGTGTGCCTTATTATGGAGTTCTTGTTCGGGTGTGTGTGCATTTCTGATAGGTGTCATCAGCCATGGCTCCAGTGTGTTTCCAGCATCCGCCACTAGGTGACCGTGTGGGATGTCCCCATTGGCAAATGTCTGGTACAGCTGCATCAGATGCCAGATGAGGGAATCATGGTAGCTTCCAGGGCAGCCAGCACACATATTCATTATTATGCCCTGAGCATCACATGACCTGGCAGATGATGGAGGGGAAGCCCTTGCAGTTGATGTAGACTCTACCCCGCTCACTGGGTGGTGCTTTGATGTGTATGTGCGTGCAGTCTATTGCACCCACTACCTCAAGGTATTCGGCTATTTGGTGGAAGAGACGCATATTGCTGGCCAATGCCTCACGGGTGATGGGGAAATATACGTGCTCACCGACATGTGCTGACATGGCATCCAGGAGCTGGTAGAGTACCCTGGATGCTGGTGCCTGTGATATCCCCATCATATCTCCAGTTGGCCTTTGGAAGGTACCTGTAGGTAGTATTTGTAGGCCTACACATACCTTGGTATCCACTGGGATGAGTTCCCCTCTGTTAGTTCTGTGTGTGAGTCGTGGCCGGCACAGCTCAACAATTTGCTGTAGCAGGTCCCTGTCCACCCTATAGTGCTCCACTATCTCCAGCTCATGTAGCCCTTGGTAGGTTACCCTGGGTCTTACACTCTTCTCTGTTTCCTCACTGTGGGTTGCTCAGCAGCATTCACATCCTCACCACCCTCACCCTCTTGTACATGCTGTTTTATGATAGCAAAAGCAGCCCCTAACATTTTTTTCTCTTGCTTTCGTTTTGTAAAATTTCCCTGTTTGTATACACCGGTGGTGCAGAGCTTTTGGGAAAAACAAGGGGGAAAGGTTTTTTCATAGTTTATAGTGGTGGACTGGGCTGGGCTGGTCTGCTGCCTGTGTGATTGGCTGATTCTGATACATTTCACCTGTCAGCTAAGCTAGTTCTCCTTGGTTACATTCCTACTGCTGTTTTCCCCTCCCATTGCCTTCCTGTTTAAGCCTGTGTGCACGCCGCTCAAATGGAGTGCTCAAATGTGCACAGAGCTGCTATTTCCTGGTTTAACTTCCTGTAACACCCGGTGCTCGGCACGCACACCCGCTTACACTTTGTAAAGAGTGCTAGGCAGGTTTAGACACACCCCTAGCTTAGCTGTGCTAAGCTAGGAGCAATCCCGAGCCACAGGACTCCAATCTGCTTACAGTATGCCTGACACCCCCCCCATGATGTCACCTATATCCTAGTCTTGCATCCAGCTATTCATACTCTTACACTGATGGGACCTGTCTCACATGCTGGGGAAAACTGAGATTCACTATCCTTCCCCTCATTTGTATAGGATTGCCTGCTAATGCATAATTACATGTCTCACACTGAGCCTCCCCCCTTAGTAACTGCTACTTACTGGCCAGGTTGTCTTCTGCTTGCCATTGACTTGCATGGCAGAATACTGACTTTAGTTAGAATGCCCATTTTAAGTTTATTTTCTTATTTTCCCCCCAATCCCGTTTGAGCACCCTGCCCTATGCTTAAACAGCCGAGATCGGCGAAAAAAAAAAAAAAAGTTGTTTTTTTCATTTTTTTTTTATTGTTTGCAATGCCAATGGCCTTATACTTGGCCATTGGCATGCTTGCTCAGTGATATGCAGCCTTTATTTGGAGCTGTCATAGCTCCGTTTTTGATTTTGCATAAATGTACTCGGTTAATAACCGAGTACATTTCTGCAGATTGCACTAGTCTTGCACGGACTATTGCAAGCTTCCTGGATTGCAAAATCACCTTATTTGCATGGATTTCTCATGCAAATTAGGTGATTTGCATACCAGGGCTTAGTCTGTGCAGATTTAGTGATGGGGCTCTCATGCACGCCCCTGCTGGCTGTTCCTGGATCGCACAGCAGACATATTGAATGCGTGGGCTCCTGCACTCATCTTGCACTCCGTGCAAGCTTTTGAGAATCCGGGGGATTGTTTTTCCTTGTAGACATACTATGATTATTAAACATAACTCATACTAAAAGATGCTACAGTTTTGTCATGTAGATACATTGTCAAAATGAGATCACCCCTGTTCAAATGGTAATTGATTGAGTCTAACTGCAAGTTAACTAGATATTTCTTATAACTCAAATTCTTAAGGGATGCAGTTGTTGTAATGTAGCTCTTCGGAATTATTCCTATCTCTGGAGCAATTCTGAGCTGTAGATAAAAACCAACACACAGTATTCTACATGGGGTCTAATAAATGACATATCTAAAGGAACCAACACTTTGCATTGTCTGGAATTTAAAGTTGTAAAGGAATCCCTCATAATAAAATAATATTTCCAGATTATAATGTTTACATAGTTTTCAGACTTTGGCAATAACACATAATTAGAAGCTGGTAAGACCTGATTATTGACAGAAGATGGATACGTGACCCAAAGTGAACCAGTACACACTTTGATTATTAAAGTTAATTCAACTCTTCTGGAGCCAAGAATATAACAAGTCCAAGTTCTCTTGAATTTTCTACTGTTCACACACATTTTCAGTAACAGTACTTATCTTGGTATCATCTGTGAACTTAGCTGCACAGACCATATCATTAGTTGGCAAAGTAACCAAGAAGATATTAAAAAGGAATGACCCCAGTATGGACCCTTGTGTAACTCATTGATTTATAGTTTTATCTCAGGAATATTTATCATTTGCTATACAGGTGATTTCCTGCTCAATATCCCATGGACTATGCATTTTATAATACTTGCATTTACCCTTAAAGTAGAAAGAACTAGTAATGCATCCCGGTATGCTACCATAACAAAGGCTTTAGCCAGATCCAATTAAATTACATCTGAAGCCAGGCCTTCATCAAATATATCTAACTAGTTGTCATAGAAGTATAGTAAATATGTAAGACAAGAACACCTGGTCATAATTGAAGTTTAGATAGATTGTCCCTTTGCACGAATGATGGTAGAAACAATTCTACTAAGATCTTCTTGAAGCATTTGGATATAATACAGGTCAGACTAATGGCTCTGTAATTTTCTGCTTTGTTTTTATTATAACTTTTAGGAATAGCTACTACAATAGCTGTTTTCCACTGATGTGGTACATATCTTGTTTCCAGACTTCACTGAAACAAACCAGTAGGGCACAGAAAGATGATTTCTCTAATTTTAGTCAAGAAAAAGCATATTGACACTACCAGAACCAGTTGCTGCACTGGGTCTGATTGAATTCAGTCCCCTCTGTCAAGCTGTCTTTTTTAACTTTTAGAAAGGAGGTTCCTACCTGTGGATCTAGCACATGTAGCAGGGGTATCAATCCCCACCGAATCTCCTAAGAATGACTTGCTGAGTTACTAAATATTTCTGTTAGTTAACCATAGTCATTGGCTGTTAGTGTCTGTGGACTTTATATTATTCAAGGAATCACAGCAAAATGATCTCAAATGTTTAGAAAAGGATTGTGTTGCCTTTGGCCTAGCATACCAACTTCTTTTCATAGTTTGACTTTGTGTTCCTTATCTTTCTCTTGAGTGTTGATTTACCCTTTATACATCTATCAAAGTTTTGTCCCATGGGATTTTTTAAATATTGCCCATCATACCTCTCAACCTCTTAGACCAAGAAATCTGACAAAGCCAAAAATAATGAGGGACAGTCCCAAAAATAAGTACAGATTTTAAATATAGCACTTATAAACTTAGAAAGCTGCTGGAAAATTAAGTTTTTTATTAGCATGCATTTTCTGAAGTATATGAAGCCTGAAACTCAATTCTCTCATTATCTAGTGACTTTAGTACTCAATGATTTGTCTGAAAACCACACATTTTATGAGAGACAGTCCAAAAATATGAGACAAAATTTTGGATATCTGTGAAAATCTGTGCAGTTGAGAGGTATATTGCCCACATATTTTTTTCTTTCTTGTTTACTTGTCTTTTCAATAAAATAATCCACCGTGTGGTTGCTTTTAGCAGTTTCCTTTACCACACTATTACATGTGTACTGGTCAGCAGTAGAGTTAAATATCTTCTAAAATACTGTTGAGGTGTCCTTAATAGTTACTTTATTCATCACAGACAGACAGTCTCAGGATTTTATTTCCTCTATTATTTTGTGATATTGTGTTTCATAAAATTGCTTAATAGTACATGTGCTAATTTTGATGTTCTTAACTGATCCATTAACATACCTCTTAAGTGAACAGATTTTTGCAGAATGTCCAGATTTTTGCATCATATTTGGCCCTCTTTTCATAAGATTGTGTTTTTTGTAAAATCACTGGCAAAGCATTAAAGATTAAAGTCAGAAAATAAAGACAGCCATTAGAATTTCAGACACCCTACCCTTCATAAAATTCATACTAATGTAAAGCCTAATATTCTATCAACTTTCTAAGTCTGTAAGAGCAATATTTAAAATTGTCCCTATTTTCCTGCCTTTGTCCCCCCATTATTTATGGCTTTGTCTAGATTTCTTGCTGTAAGAGGTTGACAGGTATGTCCATTAATACCCAAATTAATACTAAGATGCTTTACTGAATGGTCACTAATTGTGCACTCTGAACTAATCCAAACATTGAGAATATTATTATCCTGAGTGGGGATTTGAAATCTCTGTAGCCAATATGAAATACATCAGGAGAACATGGCATAAAGAAGACAAGGCCACATACTATCTTTAAGGCACTAGCCCGAAGATGTAAATTATCTGGCATTACTAGAGAATAGAGTAGAAGTAATATGTTTTAGAAGGTGTAGAATGGTAAGGAGAAGGCTTCTGTCTGAGCCTGAAATTGCTTTAAACATGGTGATAGACTTTGCAAGAGTACCTGATATATCATAAGTATAAAAAAGGAAGAGTGAGGGGTAATAATAGCTAATGAAGAGTTACAAAGTCATGTGTCTGAACTAGAAATAAAAGACTAACGTATACATACTGTGGATAGCAGAGAAAGTTACAAAGTACAATGCAGGCAGTATGGTTGGCAGCATCTTCATAAAGAACAATTCCAGGTAAGGTATGTGTAAAGTACAAGAAAAATAATTTTGTCAAAGTTTGTAAAAGCAGAAATAGTAAGGGCAAAACATAATATAGTGATTACAGGCCAAATAAAGGTATAAACAAATGAGGCAAGACAGAAAATCTTATGAAAAGAGTATGTAACAAAATGGAAGCAGGTCAAACAGACAAGACAGTGACAGTGAAAGTGACATTAGAGCATTAAATAAATAAGACAGTGCTAGAATATAAAAGTAAGGGTCAAAATACAAAGGCAAGAAACAAAAATGCTGGCAGATGTGGTAACCTCTGTGAAAAAAATTACAAGGAAGGATTATGAAAAAGAAACCAAGGCTAAAACTAAAGGGGTCCAACACCAGCACATATGCATACATCTACAGAAATAATTTGATTAAAAGTTGTGTAATTATAAAGGTGAAAGAAAGAAAAAATATGGCTAAACCATTTTAATGTGTTATATGGCAATGGACCAAATTTAAGTCACTTTCAACTAAAATATTAAGAATGGTACATATACTGAACAACATAGATGAAAAAAAAACAAAAGGAATATAGACTGCACTAATAACTGAGTGAGTACAATTGTCATCATATGATGTTTCAAATAATACACAGAATTAAGAATACGGGGATTATTGACAACTGTGTAGGGTAGAGTGTTGAAGCCCTAGCTACAACCCAGACAACTCTGATTCAGTTAGTAAACTGGCTGCTGGAGGTGCAGACTGGCGAGGAAGAGGGAAAAGACATGGATTCTGCTCAGCAATTCCATGGAAAATAGTTAGTGATCTATCTCAGGACACATATCTCATGTACAATCCATGATGGAGACCAGACATTGACAGAAGCTTCATGCTTCTACAAGGGGTGGGGTGGGAGTTAGTATCACTCATGGAAGTGGATGAGAAGCCCTCACATGGTCCCACTGCACAGTCAGTTCTTGAGATCTTGGATGCATGAACTGGACCACAGTAGGGCATAAAGGAAAAAAAACGTAGTAACTACATGGATGATGGCTACACCACAGCCATGTTTGCTCCTCTTTTGTATTCTGGTTTCCAGATAGATTTTTCTCAGTAGTGGGTATCTTCCTCATGTGGACAACATAGATCTTATACCATGAAAAATAGTGATACAGTCTTGTGAAATTCTTTATGCATATATATATATATATATATATATATATATATATATACACACACATATATATATATATATATATATATATATATATATATATATATATATATATATATATACACATATGGTTTACATTGAAAACCTTGAAACTACATCGGTCAACTGGCATGTGGTCGAATGACAGTTTTCAAATTGGCAGAATGTCAAACCAAAATGTATTGACTACACTACAGCGAATGGGTAGTGTAGTTCGAGTATTTGGGTTCGACATTGTGTAGGGAGATCGTGGTTCAGTGAGGAACAGTGCATTAGACCATTTCCTCACTGCAGTGTGATCTCGGAGTTGGTATATTTAATGTCCAGGGGGTGTTGGGGATGAAGTTGCCACACTTGGGGGTGCAGGGGGGCATAGCCCCACTGCAAAATAGTAGAATTAATGTACCATTAACTGTAGAGTGTAACTGTACATTAATATCCATGGGCAGGAGGTGAGTGATGTCATCTCCTGCTATGTTGAATACATCAAACTATGGATGTCAATGTATTCATTGTCACCTTGGTTGCTGTTTCAAAATTCTGAATTCAGCATTTTGGGTCGACATTCTGAATGGTCAACCAAAGCAGACTTGGAATTTCAATAGTAAACCTATATACATACATACATATATATATATATATATATATATATATATATATATATATATATATATATATATATATATGTGTGTGTGTGTGCGTGTGTGCGTGTGTGTGTGTGTGTGTGTGTGTGTGTGTGTGTGTGTGTGTGTGTGTACTGCCCTGGTGTGCATTGTCCTCACTTCTCACAATTTTGAATATTACTGGTTATCTGTCACAACAGAGAAAAAATTGCTTTGCCTATGTGCCTCCCTCGCATCCAAAGAAAAAAATCTCATTTATTCATCAGTTTCACCAATTTCATCTGGTCTATATCTTCTTAAACCATCACATATTACACCCTTCTGGGCACTGCAGAGCATTGTGGTAATGTACTGCAGAGCTTCATTACACATCTCATCGTGTTCCCAATCCTGTGTCCCCTAGTTAGCAGGTACATGTGGGGCAAACTTCTTCCAATAACAACAAAAGACTTCTGCTGTTAAACACATACATTCTCCTGAACTGTCACTGTTTCATGTGCACTTAACAAAGCAGGTGTAAACTGGCATCTCCTTTCTTGAGTGAAATAAGTATTAACAAGTACTAGTTTCACTTGCTGTTCCAGCAAATTACTTTAGTGCAATGAGCATTATAATGGCAGTGGTTGTTTTCATCATGCAATTTCAAGCCTAATGGTGTAGCAATTATACTAATGATGCAGTTTAGGATAAATGCCGCCCTATTTCATTCACATTGTACCAGCCATAGATTGTGCAATGAAGCTCTTACCTGTCCATGCACATGCATCAATGACTGTGAAGAAAAACGTGTATGCACAGGCAGGTTTGAGACACCATAAAGGATTAATACAGGTTTATTAATGAACCTTGTGACTCCAGGGGTGCTATGGTGCAACAGTACACAAGGACGTGAGTTGTATGAGGTATATGTAGTCCAGTATGTTTACATACCCAGAACACTACCCTAAAATGCTATTTAGCAACACATGGCTACATGGTGGTACTGGACTCCATTGCACCATGTTGCCCATCAATGCACAGCACATGACACCCACATCATGCATGGATGAGAGTCTGCTACCAGTTTCACTAAATTACAAGTAGTGAAATGGCCTTTTCTTTTGAGGCTGCTGATTGTAGAAGGGCTCCTGTGTGGTACAAGAAGGAGACCAAAATCTTTCTATAACTCCTACATACGGACCATGAGGAGTGCCTTCTGGGGGACCCCGTACAAAGTGGATGCCTGTTACTGCTTTAACAAGGAAGTGAGTGATGCCACAGGTATCACCCACTGTAAAAAGTACTGCTGGCATTGATACAGTGATGCAAAGAGGTGTCACTGTGACCTTCTTCACCAGTGGAAAGAGGAGGTTAGGGGCAGTAAATTGGAGTTCTATAGTAAATAGTACTGACATGTGGTTGCAAGTGATTCCATAAGCATAAGTCTACAGCTATATGCATTTGTCTGTTTTTCAGCACCTTGGTCAATCAGCTGATTTGCCAGAAGCACCTAACAAGACTGTCCAGACATAGGAGCACATATGAACCATGTATGTTATAGCCGGATATAAGAGAGAGAAATATTTTTTGCCCCTTTGTGCATTGCTGCTACTTATTTTAACCATTGCATATAGCTTTAATATGGTTTATGTAACACACACCTTGTCAGTGTAGGCTGATGTATTCTGACATCTATCTTATCTTCAAGGATTCCCACCTAGGGCATGTTGATGGTGACTGAGCTAATAGTGGGTGTTCCACCACCATCCGCAGGTCATCATCTACTTTAAATCTGATTGTTTGCCTTTCTATAGTGCATGTCCATAGCCTTCCTACAGTGCCCCGGTCTGTCTGCCCAGCATTACTCTTGCAATCTCCATTCAAATTCCCCTGCCAGTGACAGTTATACCTGGCATGCCATGGGCATGCGTCTGAAGGGCTGAAGAAGCTTTCTGGTGGCTGTTCTATGTCATGGTATATTAATGCCATTAGGAGTCTGGGCCCCCTTATATACATTTTGGCTTCTGTGGCTTTGTCCAGACCACACATCATGGTCACCTTGGTGCTATGCAGGACACTGTCTTGTATGCCATGTCTGTCAGCTGATGGTAGATCCTTTGGGCAGAATACTTTAGGATCCTGAGTTTGTTCGGGCCAAATTCCATGGCCTCTGCAATCCCTCTTTGCAAAACATGC